>NW_028119971.1:82200-165200 GCF_965119305.1 Pelophylax lessonae
TTTTATGCATTATATTTATTGCCTATGGGCTTATCTTCCTTTCCTCTATTTTATACAATGGAAAGGCTTTAAAATCTTCAGTGTATCCACACGACAGTACGGTGTAAATTTTTTTTATATTATTTTTTTCATAATTTTTGGCATTTTTTTTGTATTTTTTGTAATTAACCGCAAACAACTAAAAAGTCTGCTCATAGTGGAAGAATGCCTATATATACTTACAATGGAAGCCTTTCCCACCTTCCAAAACAAGAAGTTTTTTATCCCCTTTTTTTCCCTTTTTTCCCTTTCTTTTTCCTTTTGGAGCAAGACGTTTTTTAAATTTTAATTTTTCTTTACCTTTTTAACTCTTTTTAGCTACTTTATTGACAAGTAAATAAAGTTTTTTTGGTGTTTTTTGTTTTTGTTCTTTGCTATCGGTGAGGCTGATGTGAAATGATGAAAATAGTAACCGCTCTTAAATGTTATTAGCCGACAAAACAGGGAGGAAAAAGATGGCCTCCGTTAGGCATCATATAGCGAGCACCAATATGGCGGCGGCCCCAGCCGATTGGTCGCTATGAAAATGGGCGGGCTATTTAAGAACCGGGAGTGCGCTATGGTGACGCCGCCTCAGCAGACGTCCTCTGACGAAACGCGTAAGGCGGGTCCATTGCGTCATACGTCACTTCCGGTTTCAACAGCATCTGACCGTGGAACGCGGAAGCTTCCCGGGAGACCGCAACTGATCGCTATCAGCCTACACCGTGAGTGTGTCTATATTTTTTCCAATTGCCGTTTATTTTACTGCACAAATGGGGTCCCCTTTTTCTTATGTTACATGACATCAACTGGCAATACTTGTTCGCCGTGGAGAAGGAACCCTCATGATTGTGCTCACCTAATCCAGCAAATACTACCAAACAGGTCGTATTGTAATTGCGACATCTAGCGGCCACGCTAGTGTATGCAACCTTCATTCACTGTTTTCTCTCACAGTGGGAATTTCTTCCTTTCACTTGCCTCACTGGCACCTTCTACAAGCAATATTATAATTTCACACTGGCACACTATCCAGTGGCACTATTCATTTGTTTTTTATTGCACTGAATTGATTAATTTGTTCATTTATTGCTCTGGATTCATTTAATCTATTTATTGATTGGAATAAAAAAAAAAATTTCATCTTTTCAACCTATTTATTTATTTGCAACCTGCACACGAGCACCTTCTCACAGTGGTCACAAAGAAATATCCTTGTTCACAAAAGGATTATTTAATTTTATATGTGCACTATTTATTTATATTTATTTTTACTCACTGTTTTCCCAATCACTCACACTATGGCACATATATTTTAAGTGACAAGGTGTCACTTAGAGGTAGCGCCGGGGCAACTTCTTTTTGCACTTTCTATCCCCAACCAAAGTGTCTCCCGTCACAAAATAAAACTTCTGTTATCCCGTTGGAGGATGCTCCGTCCTTTAAGGATCCGGTGGATCGAAAGGTAGAAGCGGAGTCCCGCACCATTTTTTCCCTGATAGGGTCAACCTTTAGGCCAGTGGTTGCCATTGGTTTAGTTTCACAAACATTAACAGAATGGGCCAAATTGTTACGCCGTGACTTAAAGGGGAGAAGTATCCCCCCGGCAGCATCTGATTTGATGGAACAAATCATACAAAGACTACAGTTCATCTGTGACGCCGCCCTTGATGCCACTCCCCTGTTAGGGCATGCATCTATGTCAGCAGTGGTCCTCAGACGTGTATTGTGGTTAAAGTGCTGATCGGCGGATCTAGATTCCAAGAAAACTTTGACTAATCTCCCTTTTCAGGGGGATCGCCTGTTTGGGGCCATCTTAGATGAGATTATAAAGGATGTCACTGGGGGCAAGAGCACTTTTTTGCCACAGACTGCTAAGGGGAAAGGACCTCGCAGCAGACGAGGACCTTCCTTTACCGCTCATAAAAGGTTTGTTCGCTCCGCTGGGACGAGCGAGAAGGGCAAAACTCCTTCAGGGTGTTTCAAAGGACACTGGTCGGGTAAACTAAAGTCCGGCTCAGCCAAACCTGAAGATAAAACCAATACAGCCTGAAGGTGCGCCCCCACCCATCTCTGGGGTGGGGGGGGGGCGTCTTCACCGGTTTCCAGATCCATGACCTTCCTGAAGCCCGGACGAAGGGGTTCAGGAGGCCGTGCGGTCGGGATACAGGATTGAGTTTCGATCACTTCTACCGGTGCGATTCTTCCCTTCCAACATTCGTATGCTACAGGGAGCGGTAGTTCCCGTTCCTTGAGCAGAACGTTTTCTTCACTTTTTTCAAAGGTCATTTCCAGTTCCCTCCAGGAGAATTCTTCTAAAGGAGATTCTTTTCGAATGGAATCGGAATCCCGATTCCCTGGACAATCGGATCCGGTTGAGCGAACGGACCAGCGAGTCTCTGGTCTGGGGGCTTCAGTCTCCAATGCTCACCCAGGGGAAGTTACTCCTTCCGATAGAATCCAGGTTTCCGATAAATGTGTGGGAACTGAGAATGATCAGACTTTGTCTGATTTACTGGACCGAGCAGCTCCAGGGCAGCCCGGTTCGGATCCAGTTGGCCACGGCTGTGGCTTAGGTCAATCACCTAGGGGATTGGCAGGCAGACTATCTCAGCCGTCAGACTCTGGATCAAGGGGAATGGTCCCTTCATCCAGAGGTATTTCAACAGCGGTGCCTTCATTGGGGCACCCCGGGTGTGGATCTGTTGGCATCTCGGCTCAACAGGAAGGTGCGGAGGTTTATAGCACGCGCCCGCGATCCTCTAGTGGACGCAAAAAGCGCGATGATCGTCCCGTGGGGGCAGTATCAGCTACGGTATGCCTTCCATCCTCTCAGGTTACTGCGGGAACTTCCTCGCAGGATAGAGGTGGAGGGAATTCCAGTTATCCTGGGAACTCCGGACGGACCTCGTCGAGCCTGGGACACCGATTTGGTGAGGCTAGTCGCGGACGCTCCTTGGAGACTTCCTCTCAAGGAGGATCTGCTGTCTCACGGACCGATCTTCCATCTTGCTTTACAATTGCTGGCTTCAACGGCCTGGCCATTGAGACTCAGGTACTGAAGGACAAGGGTTTGTCAGCTTCAGTTATTCCTACTCTAATCAAAGCAAGGAAGGCGACTTCCAGCAAAGTCTATTATCGCACATGGAGGTCTTATATTGCGTGGAGTGAATCGCTTGGATTTCCCCCACGTACCTATTTGGTGACCCGAATCTTGGCCTTTCTGCAACAGGGGGTTGAGCAGAAGGCACCCTTACCGCCCTGGGATCTTAATTTAGTGTTGTTGGTTCTTCAGAAACCTCCCTTTGAAGATATTAGGGAGATTCCCTTGCTTACATTATCCCAGAAGGTGGCCTTCTTGGTGGCTATCACTTCTGCACGCAGGGTGTCAGAACTGGCCGCATTATCTTGTCGTTCCCCATATCTGGTGATTCATAGGGATAAGGTGGTTCTTCGTCCGAATCCATCCTTCCTTCCTAAAGTGGTTTCAGAGTTTCATCTGAATGAAGACATTGTATTGCCTTCCCTGTGTCCTAAGCCCAGCCATCATCGGGAGTTTGCATTACACTCCTTGGATGTGTTTCGGGCAATCAGGGTATACCTGAAGACTACGGACCAGTTTCGTAAAACGGATTCACTTTTTGTGAACACGGATGGCCCCAAAAATGGGTTGCCTGCTTCTGCCGCGACTATCTCCAAATGGATCAGACAGACGGTGGTGCAGGCTTATTCTATTAAGGGTCGGGATCCTCCGTTCCCTGTCAAGGCGCACTTCACTCGGGCGCTTAGTGCTTCCTGGGCCTTCCGCCTATCAGGCGTCAGTGGTCCAGGTATGCAAGGCGGCTACCTGGTCGTCGGTTCATACCTTTACAAAATTTTATAAAGTTGATGTGATGGCATCGTCGGATGCCTCTTTTGGCCGCAAGGTTCTGCAGGCTGCAATTTGAGGAGACCGGTGGTCTACCTCGAGGGTTTTTTTCCGTTGGATTTTCAGTTGAGTCTCATCATTTGATTTAAATGAGCCTTTAAGACTTCTAGTCGGTACCGGTTGGGCCTTCTAGATTTGAATTTTTCTGTTATCCCACCCCTCATTTGTGGCACTGCTTTGGGACGTCCCAATGTGTTATTAATCAAGAGGACTGCGTCTGTCAATGAGCGACAGAGAAAAATGGATTTTTGTAAAATCTTACCGTAAAATCCTTTTCTCTTAAGCTCATTGACAGACGCAGTACCCGCCCCTCGGTTTTTTTGAGTGGGGTTTGGTTAAATTCTCTGACACTGCTTTGTGACATAACTGACTTCCTGTAGCAGAGAGAGAGAGGATATACCCTCTGGGACTGCCCCTAAGGTGTGGCCAGAACGTTTTCCTTCCGTCTAGTGTCCTACTCCTGTAGAGGGCAGTATAACCCAATGTGTTATTAATCAAGAGGCCTGCGTCTGTCAATGAGCTTAAGAGAAAAGGATTTTACGGTAAGATTTTACAAAAATCCATTTATGTATATGAATGGTGGGCACTGCAGTGGGTACAGTAAACTCTGTGGACCTGACACTCACTGGCAGGCCAGGCAACTGCAATTATAAAAAATAATTTTGTTTTTAATTTGCAAGGTGCTGTGCCACTGTATATATATGAGTGGTGGGCACAGTACACTCTGTGGACCGGACACTCACTGGCAGGCCAGGCAACTGCAATTATAAAAAATATTTTTTTAATTTGCAAGGTGCTGTGCCACCGTATATATATGAGTGGTGGGCACTGCAGTGGGCACAGTACACTCTGTGGACCTGACACTCACTGGCAGGCCAGGCAACTGCAATTATAAAAAAATAATTTGTGCAATGTGACGGTGCGGCCCCTATCTCCATTCCCAGTCGATGCCTCATCAGGGAAAACGCGTCGGGGGAGAAGCCTGCGCTGTCACCACCTGTGGTCCGCGCTGCAGAGCGGCCACGATTGAAATAACATTCGCCTATTTATCCAACTTTAAATGTAAGTGTTCTACCTTTACTAATAAAGTCTTATAAGAGGTAATGCACTATTGCCTGTTTTATTCTCCTTTTGGGCATTATCTGTGACTGAGTGTGAGGGGTACAGGAAAGAGATTAACCTCCCCACGGCAACAGGAGTCCGAACAGGATCTGCTAGAAAGTTCACTGCCTGACAGTCTGGATAGCCACAAATTGAAAGTTCTGCACCCGCACAAAGCGGTTCAGTGATTTGAGGTCCATAAAGGGCTCTTTAATGGAAAGAGCCTGTAGATCACCAATTCTTCTTGCTGTAGTGATGGCTACTTTTAGAGAAAGAAATTTTAATGAGATTTCCTTTAAAGGTTCAAAAAGGGTCCTTAGATAACGCCTCTAGGACCCTGTTCAGGTCCCAAGGAGGGAACCTGTCTTTAGTAATAGGGGTAACCCTTTGTCTAGCCAACAAAAATCTTTTAACGGCTCTTTTGCCAGACTGGAGTCCAAAAAAACTGAAAGAGCCACTATCTGTACCTTAAGGGTGTTCACCGCCACACCCTTATCTACTCCATCTTGCAAAAATTCCAGGATCATGGGAGTAGAGGTAGCAGCAAAGTCCTTTTGCTTCTTCCAGACACAGAATGTTTTCCATACTTTCAAATACATTTTTCTAGTGACTGTTTTTCTGCTCAGTAAGAACAAAATGGAAATTCCCCTTGGGGTGGGACTTTTAAGGCACGTGGATGAATACAAAAAGAATATAATAATAATTAATTTATTGAAAATGATAACATATACATATACAGATACAAATTATTAAAAACAGTTGGCAAGCTTGATACAATTCATGCAGTCAATAGACAAGGGGATACCGCTGTATTGAGGTAAATGCCCAACGCGTTTCAAAGATATAAGTCACAACTCCTTCTTCAGGGGCAACCTTAAAATAGCGGTCTGTAAATGATCAACCATATAGATAATATATGGAAAGTATTTACAAATATGTAGATTGTACAAAAAATCATACAGTACTGTGGTAGACATTCATTACAGAGTAAAGCCATCCAAATAAAGTGTCTATATGTCAAAAAAGGTTCAAAAAAACACTTACAGGGTCTGCCGTATGGCTGCCTAGAGTGTATGCCTGCCAAGGATATTAAAAACAGATGGCTGGGTAGGTCTCATCGCTGCATTGGGGTACTTCGTTGGGGAAAGTAGGCAATTTAGTAGGTAAAGATATTCTTGTAAGCACCTTCCAATTGTGTGTGCCCATCAGCTGTGAAGCTGACTGGGGACAGCTGAAACCCAAAAAGAATGGGAGATCTGCCAGATGAGGAAAAAAGAGTGGGTTGTATAGGGTTGTACAATTGAAATTGTTTGATAGCAAGACGGCTACTTGCTCTGCTAAGAATCAAATCTGCCAAGGTTTGCTGTGCATGCCTGACCTATAAAAAATGTCCTATGAAATAAAGGGTAGATGGTCCTTGATCATAGTTGTCTCCAATGCTGGTATTCTTAAATAGTAAAAATGCATAAGAATATACCATTCATTAGGCATGGCCCATTTGTAATGGCTTGTATAGCCGCTAGATGAAGCTAATGCCGATTTAAAAAGGAAATTGAAACCGCATTTAAACAGCAAACCAAGTGACTCGGGCAGGCACAGCGGTATTGACGGATAGATGACAGAGCAAGCAGTTTCAAAAAATAAATCCAAGTTTCGTTACCTTGTTAGTTTGATGAGCTGATATAAAGTTATGCAGCGAGCTTCCACCTTCAGCGAGTGAATGATGTGTTTCACTGTTTAAAGGGGAGCTGTTATAAGAAGGCTGGTAATTGAGTTTAATACAGATCAGCTAGTTGTACGTACTTGGTATTCATCAAGCTGGTAGCTCCCTGTTGGATTTCCTGGTGCGCAGCCGCCGTACAGGTTCCCCACCGCACATGCGCACATCTATGGTGCAGCGGAAGCCCGCACGGCCGATGCGTTCCACCGGCACGGTCACTTCCTGCCGGCGTGAGTCGCAAGCGGAAGTGAATGGGCGAGTCAGGAGGATCTCAAAGAGAACCAATAGTCTACGTCCAAGAGGCGGACTACCACATGGGTGTCCGCCCCCCGTGCCGGGCATGTCCCCCGGGCATGATGTACACATGGGAGATGATACTTAGTTGCCAAAATATAAAACATTTAGATTGCTCCAAAAAAAATCATAAACAATCTTTTGAAATATTTGCAGGGAAAAAGATAATGAGATGAGTGTAATTCAATTTAGGAAAAATTTCCCAAGAAAGTAATAAATCCCAGGCAGGGATGATAGCCAGCCAGCCATATGTAGCAAAAGTACAGAACAAAGGAATCCTCCCTTGGGCTATACAATAAGGTTTTAAGGAAACCTAGAGAGATAACAGAGAAAAGAGAAAATATGACAAATTATAATGTTTAATAGTGTAAAACAGAAAACATCATTATATCGAATAACACTCAGTAATGAACATTCATTGTTTCATATCTGCATACCAAGAGAATATAAGGCAGGTTTGGGGATTTTGGATTCGGTAAATGGTGAACAGTAAACTGGCTCCTGATGGAGGAAAAGAAAAAAGAGGAAAGATGTGAATGAGTAGGAAATAGACAAAAAGATGTCAGAAAAAGGCCTATTGTTCCATGCCTCCTGATGTGAACCCCTCTAAAAAGGGTTTATAAGAAACCATTTTGTTAAGTCCTGGTGGATCTGTAGCTCTTAAAGAATAGATCCACCAAAGTTCCATCTGTAGAAGAATTTTATTCCAGTCCCCTCCTCGGGGACTGGGGTGAATTCTATCTAAAATCAAGAACTTGATCCTTGGAAACTTTCCTGCGTGTACAAGGCTGGTATGACGTCCTAAAGGTAAGTCAGGGTTACAAGTTTTCATGCTCTTCACATGTCTATTCGCACGTTTAGAAAATGGCAGCTTGGTTTTGCCAACGTAGAAACAGCCGCACCCACAGAGGAGTAAATATACCACTCCGTGGGTGCGGCAGTTTGCAAAATGTTTCGGAAAAAAGGTTTGGCCATTAGGTAGTATTGGGTTTTGCTCAGTAAGAGAGTATCTACAACTTTATCGGAGCATCCCTTTGCTCTAAGCAATTGGTGTTCAGTAACCAGGCCGTCAGGTGGAAGAAACCTGGGTTCTGACACTGTACTGGTCCCTGAGACAGAAGGTCTGGGGAGACTGGGAGATGCCAAGGACAGGCTATGGACATGGCTTTCAGGATTGGGAACCATGGCCTTTTGGGCCACCAGGGAGCGATCAGAATTAAATTCAGATCCTGCATCCTGCTCAATTTCTGGAGCACTCTGGGAATTCGCATCAGATGTGGAAAGGCGTAGGCCAGATTGAACTTCCAGGGCTGAGCTAAGGCATCCAGCCCTACCATTTCTTTGGACCTGGTTAGGGAGAAGAAGTTCTTCACCTTCTTGTTCAGAGCAGAGGCAAATAGGTCTATCTCTGGTTGCCCAAACCTCTCTACTACAGACTGGAAGACTTTGGGATTCAATTCCCATTCCCCTTCTTTGATGCTGTAGCGGCTGAGAAAATCCACCTGCAGGTTGTCCTTTCCCCTGATCTGGACAGCTGCTAGTGAGATTATCCTCCCTTCGGTCCATCCCAAGATGTCTTGGGTTAGGGTAAGGAGAGATCTCGATCTGGTCCCTCCCCGTCGGTTCAGATAGGCCACAGTTGTGGTGTTGTCTGATAATATCAGAACCTCTCTGTTCCATATGAGTTTCCGAAAGGCTTTTAGGGCTTTTCCTACTGCCTTCAGTTCTCTGAAGTTGGATGAGGCTTGTGCTGTTCGTTTGCCCCATATTCCCTGGGTTTGTGCCCCCTCTAGGTGGGCTCCCCAGCCTCTGGTACTGGCATCTGTGGTAATCCTTAGTGGGTCCCACTGACCCCATGGCCTACCTTCCGCTAGGTTGTTTGAATTGGTCCACCATTCCAGGGAGGTCTGAACCTGTGGAGTGAGGACAACCATTTTGTCTAGCGACTCTATTCTTCTGTCCCAAGAGGACAGATGGAAGAACAGTAGTTCTCTTGCATGCAGCTGTGCCCACACAATGGCTGGGATACTGGCTGACATAAGGCCTAAGACTTTTAATACTTTTCTCCTGGGGCAAGATTGAGCATTCTTTAAGTCTAAGACTGCCGAAACTATTTATTCCCTCTTCTCTTTGGGAAGAAAGAGTTTGTGACACAGAGTCCACCTGAAATCCCAGGAAGGATTGTACCTGTGTTGGCACCAGGGACGATTTTTCCCAATTTAGAAGCCATCCTAACTCTTGTAGGGGGGTTATAACTTGCTGGGTGTCTGTCTTTAGTTGGGCCTCTGTTTTTGCAAAAACCATTAGGTCGTCCAGGTAAGGGATTAGAGCTATCCCTTGATCGTGTAACCAAGCCACTGCTTCCGCTAGGATCTTGGTAAAGATTCTTGGACTGGAGGTTAGTCCAAATGGTAGTGCCCTGAACTGCCAGTGAGAGGTTCCTTTCTCTGTCACTATTGCAAACCTCAGAAACGGCTGATGATCCTGGTGAATAGGAACATACAAGTACGCATCTTTTAGGTCCAGGGTGATAATGAACACATCTTTCAGTAGGTTTTTTCTTACTGAGTAGATGGTCTCCATAGTGAATTTTTTGTATAGAAGGAACTTGTTGAGGTTTCTCAAGTTTATTATCAGGCGATGTTTCCCTGAGGGTTTTGGGACCACAAACACGTGGGAGTAAAACCCTTGGAAAAACTGTTCCTTTGGTACTGGGATGATTACCAGTTGTTCCGCCAGTTCCTGAATCTCTAATAGTAGGGCTTGGCCTTTTTGAGTTCCCTTGGGGACATGTGTAAGGGTTACTGTTGGGAGGTGGTATTGATGCAAATTCAAGTCTGTAGCCTTTTATGGTGCTGCAGATATATGGGCAGACTGTTATCTCTTCCCAGCCGGAAAGAAATTGACTCAGTCTGCCCCCTACTTTGACTTTTAAGTCATTTTTAATCCTTTACAGCTGAGGTGGAAGGAAAGGACGCACTGTTTCTTGATCTTTCCTTCCGAAAATTCCGAAAAAAATTCCTGTTAGCCTCTCTAGGTTTTGTGTGAAATTTCTTCCTTTTTTCTGAAGATCTGGAAAGGACATCGTCCAAACCTGAACCAAACAAAAGGGTCCCCTCAAATGGAAGACCACAAAGCTTGGTCTTGGATGTGAGGTTACCTTCCCACTCCTTAAGCCAAATAGCTCTTCTGGCTGAGTTCAGGAGAGCTCCTGTTTTGGCAGATGCTTCTGATTCTAGTGCGGCGTCTGCCAGGTAGGCCAATGCCTTACTCATCACCGACAGGGAGTCCTGGATTTCTTGGGTTTTTGTCTGAGACAGACTTTTACTGAGTCTATCCACCCAGGAAAAGGCATTTCTGACCACACAGGAGGCTGTTAGACCTGAAGCCATAGTAGCTGCATTGGCATCCCAAGCTTTTCCCAGTAAAGTTTCTGCTTTTCGGCTCATGGCATTCTTGATGCTACCAGCGTCTAGAAAGGAGAGATCTCATTTTCTAGAAACTTGTGCCAGGGGAGCATCCAGTTTTGGTATTTTTAGGAATTTTACTTGTATCCTCCTCAAAGGGGAATCTCCTCTTCCAGGAGCTCCCTTTTTTTAACCTGTTCTCAGGTAATTGCCATTGCTGAAGAATCAAAGTCTTCAGTGAATGGTGAACATGAAAAACTCTAGAGGGACTCTTCCCTGTCCCTTTGTAGAGTTTATCCTGTGCCGTGGTTTCTCTAGGCAAACCAGGTATCTCTTCTGAGGCATAGATGGCCTGAAGGAGAACCTGCATATTTTCTAACCCAAAAAGGTTTTTTGCTGACTCTGCCTCGTCTGGGGCATCTGAGTCCTTATTCCCTTCAGCATCTGAGCAGGATGGTGAATCTGAGCGGCTCTCCTCTGGAGATAAACCTTCTGTCCTGACTCGAGTTGGGGGAAGGTTTTCTGTAGTTTGGAGTAATACCTGACTGTCCTGCTCTTGATAGAGCTCTTCCTTTAGAAGAAGTCCCTTCCATTGAAGAGGGATCTATAGGGTCCACTCTATTAGCTCCTAGAGTGGACCTAACTGTCATCATAGTGGACAGCATTTCTACCTGCATTGTCTTAAAAAAGTCTTTCATCATTCCTGAAGTTTCCATTGCTGTCATTCTATAAAGGCATTTATAGCAAAAGGCCTTAGTGTGGGAGCTGGGCAACTTATCTGAGCAATTACCACACTTCCTATGAACAATGTGCCCTGACAATGCTGGTGTAGAGACAGAGGTTTCTTGTGGACCGCTCAAGGACTCTCGAAGACAGGATACAAGATAGTATACAGTAAGTATCACCCTTCCTATAATAAATTATGACATGAGGACCATCTGTTTTTGAATCATTTCACTGCATCCGATTAGAAATTTGCTATCCTAGGAACCTAACAGGAAGCTGCACCCTATTTATAACTCCTACTATCTAGGTCCAGCTACTTTTCCCCATTTTTATACCCTCCTCTGTTTAGACAATGATTACATTACACTATGATTTCATAAACACTATGCTATTTTTCCAGGTGTATGATTCAACTACTCAATTCAAGAATTGCATACGCTTGAATCTCTACTCTTCAGGTATATCCGCACCAATTAACTCCATATATAGATGAAGACATGATTAACAGTGATATATAACAACATATGTTCCTATTTCAGTACCTATCCTTGGACCACCCTATCCCTACACACGTTGTTTATTTGGGGGAACACTGGACCCCCATAACGCTTCTTTTTGGAGGACCCAATCACCCCATCATTTACCCACTGACATACCAAGGTACGATGTAACACAGATCCTACAACTTAAAATTATGTTACCCCTAGACCAGCTCTCATATAAGGATATATACATCGCAGGAAGGGGATTCCGGTTGGAAACATACTCTCTCCTGCACTCGGACCCGCTTAATACAGGATCTCGCCTCCATAGACGTACTAATGTTTCCACAAGGTATACCTCCTCTCTTACCATAGTATATATTTCACCTATAACTCGCAGGATATTTCCAAATAAAGTAACTACTCTACATATCCCCCTATATATACCAACACAGACGCCATTGCGACCTTCCACTGGGTATCCTCGCTGGGACCACATGCGGGAGGATCGGTACCCCTAGGACCCCCTCTTGGTGCACTGTTGGCACCCTATGCAGCGGACCTCTCCCTTCTCTGCTTTTATCAGCTGTGACTCTCGTCACATTCGGATCACTCTACTGGTATGCATTTCTGTACATCAAATGATATTCACACATGTAATGATTAACTACTCTGTTATATCTGTATATGAACATATATTTAACATACCACAACCTGTGTAACTAACAAAACTACTATATGCTATGTTATGTAGGAAATCAAAATCTCTCCGCATCCAGACCCCTGAAGAAAGGCCTGCGTGCCTGAAACGCGTCGGGTTGGAGGATTTCCTTCAAAGCAAACATATGCCACTGAGTATATGTACCACTATCATCTTTATTGTCCTGGTTTTACATCCATACACACTCTCTGTATATATTGTAATATGTCTACATTCTAGATCTTTTACAGATCGATTTTAATATGTTTTTGTTAATAAAATGATTTAAATTTTACTTTCTTGTGGAAGTGTATCACCGCTAAAATCCCGCAACCCAGGGGGACCCCTTGTCCACTTGAGGACCATAGAAAGAACATGGTGGGTTCCAATAAGTTCAAGGAAATGATACAACTTCCAGGTATTTTTTATGTCGGTAACCAGCAGTCTTAAAAAATGCATAGACCCAATAAGGGTTACATGTTCAGCACTTACCCTGCTCAGGCCTGGGTTTGGCTGCCGACACCTGGAGCTGCCTCTCCTCTTCCTTCCCCGGAGGATGAGTCGTGGAGGGCTTAATTTCCACAGCAGACATCCGAGCTCCGATAGACTTGGATTCTGCTTTGCCGCTCGTAAGTGGCTCCGGCATCTCCTCCACATTCTTCCGCTTTCCCGTGTCGGGCGTGTATGACGTTGCGCCGGAAGTTCCGGTTTTGAAGATGAGGCTTGAAGTGCCCGTCCGGCGGGAAATTCAAAAACCTTCGGTGGAGGAGAGCTGCTGGCGCCGGATCGCAAGACCTGGAAACATCCCGCAGGTGACCGAGGGCTTGCACCACATTGGGCGACCTGGGAGAAGCCTGGATGGGGCAGCAGGTAAAGCTCCGCTCGTGGGGTCCCCCAGGGGGAACCCATGGCCTTCCGCTGAACCTGGCTCACAGGGTTCCCTTTTGACTCCATAAGTCTGAAGGTTAGTAATAACGCACGTATCTTGTAGGAAGAAACGCAATCTAAACTGAGGGCCTGAGGGAAGGGTGGGGCCTTTTAACTAATCTTAATTGATTGTGTTTTCGGTAGGAGGAGCCTCTCATCTCTCACTGCTGGGCCGTCCTGGAAGACGGGGAGAGAAAAACGTTTTTAAAGGGACAGTGTAAAAAAATACAAGAAGAAAAAATAAGAAAAAGAAAAAAAAAAGCACCTCGTCCCTCTGTGCTTGCGCGCAAATGCGAACACATACTCAAGTTGCGCCCACATATTTATATGGTTTTCAAACCACACGTGAGGTATCGCCACGATTGTTCAAGCGAGAGCAATAATTCTAGCACTAGACCTCCTCTGAAACGCTAAACTGGTAACCTGTAGAAATGTTTAAAGCAACGCCTATGGACATTTAAGTACCAAACTTTGTTACCATTCCACGAGCGTGTGCAATTTTGAAGCATGACATGTTAGGTATCAATTTACTTGGCGTAACATTCTCTTTCACATTAGAGAAAAAAATTGGGCCAACTACTGTTTTCATATTTTTTTTATTCATATAACTGTATTTTTTCCAAAAAAATTGCATTTGTAAGACCACTGTGCAAATACGGTGTGACAAATATTGCAACAATCTCCATTTTATTCTCTAGGGTCTCTGCTAAAAAAAAAAAAAAAAAAAACAAATATAATGTTTTGTGGGTTCTAACTTAATTTTCTAGCAAAAAATATTGATTTTAATTTGTAAACAAGTGTCAGAAATAGACCTGGTCCTTAAGTGGTTAAGATTGAACTAGACAATAATGTCAATACTAAAAGGGCAGCACTTTTTTTTCATAACTAATGGCATCCATACCTGACTGTATTCTGTGATATTAGACATGTATTATTGTATGCACTTATAGGTAATACTTTGGTGGGGGGCTCCCATGGAAGAGGAAAAGAGACTAAGATAAGGAGGCAGCCAGCATCACACAGATGTTTTCATCTTTCACAGTGCTGGAGCCTTGAGACGCTTAAGGGAGGAGGTGGGTGGAGCCAACACCCACTAGGCGTGCGGTGGAAGAGGAAGGTGGCGGCTCCGCTCAGTTTGGACTTGGTACTGGGAGTAATACTTTTTTGAGGGGCAATTGCCCAGTTGCGCGCCCCCCCCCCCCACCCTGGTTCCGCAGGAACCAGCCAAGTGTCGACCCATGTAAGGGTGGGCTGGTTGTACAATAGCCTATTTGAAAAAGTCTGCACGATCAACACTGAAGTGACATCCGGCAGTGCTGATCAGTGTATTCTGACAGCAGGGAACTTTCCCCACCATCAGAATACAATACCTCAGCAGGAATTACAATACCTCAGCTGGAACTACGATCCAGGTTAGAAACACCGAGAAAAAATGGGAAGACATAACTAAGGTTCAAAAATCAGGTCAACGTTTATTTTTTTGGTATATTCAATGACTCCATGTTATAAAGAATGGTAGAGGACAGTCCTTCAAGTCATCAGAAAGGGGCTACATCTTCATGCACATTACAGAACAAAATTGCGAAGCAAGTCGGGCAAATTGATGAAGATGACATCTTATCGTTGATTGCAGTTCACCTCGACCTTGCTGACGAGCACTGCTAGTCCAGTTAGGCAGACTCGTTGAAATGAAGGCAGGAGCTAAAAAAGAGGAGAGGTATAGGGTTAGAGACAAAACATTTGTAAAGCAGTCCTTAAAGCATATTTCCACTTTTGGAGCCAAAGTGGAATGTAACATGTACTTTATATTGTTAGATGCTCCTATTAACATAGCATTATTTCAAACTTTAAAAAAATTGCCTTTTTACATGCATTTTATTTGCTTAAAATAGTTACATGCTCTTGGCTGGAGACAGGCACCCTGATGGGCTGGAGACAGGTGGTATCAGTGAAAGTAAAAAAATCCCAAAGTTTGGGTTGTCCCCATAAAAGAAATAGAGGGGAAATATTCCAATGGGGACACTAGTTCTGGTGACCTGGCGGTTCCCAAGGAAATCCCTCAATCTGCAGGGATTTCTTCTAACTTCCTGTTTGGCTATGGGACACAAAGTGAAGGAAAACATCAGCAATGGGACAGATGGTGAAAAAATATCTGACTGAGGATATAACCCCCCCCCCCCCCTTACTCTATACAAAAAGAAAGTTTTACTTGTAGTTATACTTCAAGTGGCTTTTTCCAGCAAGGGCACTTCCTTTTAATCAGGTAATCTCTATTTGTTTTAACCTTAAACAATAACACAGGGAAACAAATAAAATCCCATTTTAAGTGGGCTCCAGCAAGAATTGGCCCACACCCACCATGTGACCACCCAAGCTCCCCATGCAAGGTCAAACAACCGCAAACAGAGGAGAGAGGAAGGAACTCCAAGAACCTTCACCAATGCAGAGCAACCCCCAAGCTGTAGCGCACTTCAGCAGCAGGCTTCCTTTACCCTGACACCCAGAGAGGAAGGCACAATTTCACACACAGAAAAGCTCAATAGTAAGGATAACCAAAAGGCACCACTGTACCCCGCTTACCTGGGCCTGGCTAGTGCATGAGATGAGGCACCTGCTTACGCTGTAGCAGCCAGCAGTTTCTGCTTTCTCCATGTTGCACAGTGCAGCGGAAAACTGAGAATGCGGAGTGACTAGGACCTGGAGCTCACATGTGGCAAGCCTCCACCACTATAGCGGCTTCCCTGCACTGCAGCAACCACCTTGTAAGTCCTGGGCTGCATGACACCAGCTCACATAACTTCACACAGCTTCGGGCACACAGGCACAGACAACCCAGCTGGCCACTGGTCCCCTGGGCTGGTGGAGGAAAAAAGGCACTGCAACACCCCCATCATCCAACAGGAGGGGGTGCTGGGATGGTCAGAAAATCAGAAACAACCCTGTGTAAGGCCACCACTCCCCCCCCACCCCCTCCAGTGAGAGCATACCCCCCACTACAACAGTTGCCTGCAGTGCCTCCATAGTGGAGGAAACACCATAACCGAGGGCATGGTGGAAGGGGTAGAACAAAAAGGCTTGCTATAGTGTTTCCTGGGAATTTGGGTGGAGCAACTCTCTCTCCAGGTGCAGTCGAGAAAGATGATTGGGAAAAGTGTAAAGGGTTAATTATACCCGATGCTGGATGAAAACAAAGGAGAGCTAAGTGCAAAATTTGGTTCAATGCTTCTAAGTCCTTACACACACCACTTCCAACCATAGGAGGTCCATGGATGAACTGCAGAAACCTATTAAAGAGCTGAATGGAGGAAAAGACCACATGGACCAGAAGCTTGAATCCAATAGACCCCCAGCTTTTTAAGAGCATTATTTAAGGCAGTGGTGGTCAACCTTCTTGACACAGGGGGTTTCAAGTGCAGACCCACACCACCAAAGGGACGCACATACAATTAAAAGCAAAGTTTACCCTTGAGGGTGGAAAAAAAAAAATTGTAAAATGCACATATTATTGCAGGAAAAAAAAAAAAGTGTGTACCCTTTCCTTATATCCCATGATCCTCCTAGATTTTCCTCTAAATATAAAAAACAACATAGGTTGCATATTCCAACGACTAAATTGTATGCTTACCAATTTACCAAACTAACCCAAACAGCAAAGTCTTGCCAGAGCCCAACCATGCTGCTCATTCTGATCCGCAAAGAGATTTAGAAAAGAGGCTGGGCATAAATCAGCAGGGAAGGGGAATTACTGGCATTGTATACAAACAATGCTAGAGAGGGCTTGATTACACAACATATCATTTGCATTTCAGATGAATGAAACACTGCTCTAGTAAAGCAGCCAATCACTATATGCATTGCCTATGAACTCTGCTTTGTTGGGACCACAAAGAGCATATGCGAAAGGGGAAATCATTTGCAATGCATTCTACACTGCTCCAGGGTGGGCATATAAATGAGCAACAATTAATGGCATAATAATGGCATAATAAAAATATGTTAAGCTTTGGGTCCACAAAACTGAGTGGCTAAACCCAAGCAACGAGTTAGAATGAAAGCTCATAGCTCATTTCATCTCCTTCCTTACTCAGCATAACAAAACATTAAATATTTTTCGGTCCACAAAATTGAGAGGCTAACCTAAGCCATGAGTTACATTGATACCCACCATCCGCCAATGCCGCAGGAGCGGGATTTCATCTTGCTTGGAGTGTTCATGGCTTCCCATTTTGCTTGGAGTGTTCATGGCTTTTCACTTTGCTGTTCATTGCTTCCACCTATTAATGGAAAAGATAAAATTTACAACGGCATCATGCCTATGCTTTCAGAGATAATGAAATATGAGATTTGGGTTAAAAACACAAAATGTAAACCATGTCATGAGAAAGACTTTCGCCTTGAACCTAAAATGCTGGCTGCATGGCTGTTATAATAAATCTGGCTTCCCTGCTGTGGCATTGTATTCTGACAGCGAGGAGACTCCCCTGCTGTCAAAATATACAGATCAGCTCTGCAGCCTACTGCACTGATCGAGCGGGAATATACTGACTTCTGTAAACCACATTGGCCACACATGGATCGAAATTCAGCTGGGCCCTGCTGAACCAGCCACATTTTAATCCATGTATGGCCAGCTTAAGGAAGTTACAACTCTTTCTGAATACATGTCACAGTTTAGTTACTTTAAGGCTGGCCATACATGGAACTGTTTAAATGAACAGATTTCTCCATCCACACAAGGTGGAAAGAGATGTCCTTCCAATTTTGTTAATGAATTTTAGACTGCTCCGCTGTCAGAATACACTGATCATCACTTATGGAAGGGAACAACAAGCTGGCTCGAGAGAAGTCCTATCATTAGATCTACATTTCTGGAATAGGAACTGCCATAGATTAACTGAAAATGCAGCCCAGTCGCTGCTGAACTGGTTGAATTGTGATCCATCTATAGCAAGTTTTAGTTTTTCAAGAGAATCAGCAGTCTCCAGTTGAATAAACCCATGAGGGAAGCCTCCATGTTTTCTTATGTTACTTCTATCAAAACCGCAAGATGCCTTGACACATGAAATTCTAGCCAACCAAAAAAGAACATGTATTGCTTTGTTTGCATTTAAACATTTTCATGCACTGCAAGACAGCATTTTAGTCTCAGATGGTAAAGTTACAGAAGTAATATTGAACAAGCAACTCTTATTTAACCACTTCAATAAAAGGGCACTTTCACCCCCTGCCCAGGCCAATCTTCAGTTTTCAGCTCTCTCACACTTTGAATGACAATTACTCAGTCATGCAACGCTGTACCCAAATTTTTTATCCTTTTTACACAAATAGCGCTTTCTTTTGGTGGTATTTAATCAAATTTTATTTGCAAAAAAAGTGAAATAAGAGCGAAAATGTAGAAAAAAAACACATTTTTATTTAGTTTCCATTATAACATTTTGCAAATAAGTAATTTTTTTTTTCTCATAAATTTGAACTGCTACATATCTTTGGTAAAAATAACCCAACATTACTGGGTATTATTATGTGTGACAGTTAGGGTTCTTTTACACTAGGATTCCGTCAAACGGACTCCGTTTATCTCAGCGGGGGATCGATCCGTCGATCCCCCGCTGAGCAGCCGGATGACAGCTGTTCTCTGCGCTGTGTGCGGAGATACAGCTGTCAGGTCCCCATGCATCTTCTATGGGGGAATTGGATGGGAACGGACAGTCGGTCCATTCTCATTCGATCCCATCCGATCGACGGATGGAAAATAGGGTTTCCATCCATCCAGATTTGATGGATCGGATGGGATGTCAGCGGACATGTCTCCGCCGACACCCGATGCCCCATAGATATGCATGGGGTGTCCGTTCAAATCCACAAAAAAAACTGACAGGCGGATCTGAACGGTCCGTCTGTGTGAAAAGGGCCTTATAGAGTCTATGGTGCCAATCATTAAAAATTGATCACACCTAATCACATCAGATGTACCGACGGGCCCATCTAATTTCTTGAGGCCCTGAAATGTTAGGACAGTACAAATGACCCCTTTTTGGAAAGTAGACATTGCAGGGTATTTAGTAAGAGGTGTAGCGGGGTTAAATATGCCTAAAGACATTGTTTGATATGTGGGAAGGAACTAGGCTCCCTCTAGTGGTAGCTGCATGGAATTTCCCGGGCTGTGACTTCCTTTTGGCAAGATGAAGAAACTACATCTCCCATGCTGCTCTGCAAGATCCAGGGTGCACGGCTGCACCGCACGGCACTATGGGGGAAGTTATTTAAAGGAAGAGAGAGGCTAAGCCGGGGGGGCGCCTTTCTGCGCTGGACTCTGAGGAACCAGCGAGCGAGAGTGAAGGAGTGATACTGGATATTGGGCCAAAGCCTCTTAGCCTGGAGGGACGACGTGGAACCGTCCCATCTCAAGCACGAGGCACATTCCTGGAGGTCATACTGCTGTTTGCAGAGACCGGAAGTCATCCGCCAGAAGGACCTCGCGCGGTGGGCACATAGCCAAAGGACTGAGACCGCAGTGGAAGCGCGCGAAGGAGAAACTTCTGTTGGTGAGAGGGCACATGCCCAATAACTGACTATCTGCCAAAGAGATCGTTTTATCTACAGATAGCGGTAGCGCAACAGGAGGTGATAAAACCCCGGGGTTTATCAGCATACTCTCTCAGGAGACTCATAGACAAACAATAAGGTCTGTAAAGGAGTCGCCAGAGGCTTATCTCTCTCGCAGAAGTTATTGCTCAGTTACGCAGACACCCTGTGGTGACAACAGCTCGTTGTTTTTCTCTCTCTTGATCTTCATTCCTAATTTGGATTACAAATGAGCTCTGTTCAATAACCTTGCTAGCGAAGATTAACAAGAAAGAAGAGAACTCTGGGGGAGGGACTCAGATAGGCCTACCTATCTGGTACTGTGTCTAGCCTTAATGCAGGAGGAGTGTGGGGGTATTCTTTTACCTTTTTTAAAGCGGTTTTAAATAACCTTTTATGGACTTGTATTGTATTGTATTGTATCTCCCCTATTCAATTTGATATATAGTAAACTAAGTTTGGTTAATTATAATCCTGTGTGCTGTTCCATTGTGTCACCCAGAAGGACTACTATTCAAGAAGGTAACAAGGTATTGTTGCATAGTGAAGTATTGTATTCCAATCTGTGTATCCATTTGATAGTCCAGTCCTATTCTGGGTTAGTTGTGCCTGAGGAGGGATCGAGCCAATTTGATTGGGTTGTTAGGCAGGGTGTAGACCCAATAATATAATCAGCAGCTCCTGTGGGGGTGGTGCTACAGAGGCATAGTGAGATTTTTGCAGTTGTAATTCTTTCCCACAATTCTTGAGGAAATAAATATTTTATTTTTTACACAAAATTGTAATAACAAGTTATTTCTCACACACAGTATAGGCATACTTGCAATTACACCCCAAAATACATTCTGCTACTCCTCCTGAATATGGCAATACCACGTGTGAGACTTTTACACAGCCTAGCCACATACAGAGGCCCAACATGCAAAGAGCACCGTCAGGTGTTCTAGGAGCATAAATTACACGCAATTTCATAACGACCCAACACACTTTTGAAGGCCCTGGAGCACCAGGACAATCGAATTACAAACAAAAGGACCCCATTTGAAAAACACCCCAATGTATATTCTATGAGGCATTATGAGTCTTTTCTCCATGTCTTTTTTCCACAAATTTTTAGAAACTGTGGAAAGAAAAATAAACATTTTTTATTTATTTTATCTACACAAAGCTGTCAATTTTAAAGATATTCCTAACACATAGCATGTACACAGCAAAAATTACACCCCAAAATACATTCTGCTACTCCTCCGGAGTAAGGCGATACCAGGTGTGAGAGGCCCAACATCTAAGTAGCACCTTCAGGCGTTCTAGGAGAATTGCACATCTAATTTCATTACAACTAATCACACTTTGAAGGCCCTGGAGGACCAGGACAATGGAAACACCCACAAAATGACCCCATTTTGGAAAGCAAAACACCCTAACACAATCTTTGAGGCATGGGCTGCAGACAGGCACCCGGCGCCCTCTGGCAGGCTGGACACAGGCACCCGGCGCCCTCTGGCGGGCTGGACACAGGCACCCGGAAGCCCTCTGGCGGGCTGGACACAGGCACCCGGAAGCCCTCTGGCGGGCTGGACACAGGCAACCGGAAGCCCTCTGGCGGGCTGGACACAGGCAACCGGATGCCCTCTGGCGGGCTGGACACAGGCAACCGGACGCCCTCTGGCGGGCTGGACACAGGCAACCGGACGCCCTCTGGCGGGCTGGACACAGGCACCCGGAAGCCCTCTGGCGGGCTGGACACAGGCAACCGGAAGCCCTCTGGCGGGCTGGACACAGGCAACCGGATGCCCTCTGGCGGGCTGGACACAGGCAACCGGACGCCCTCTGGCGGGCTGGACACAGGCAACCGGACGCCCTCTGGCGGGCTGGACACAGGCAACCGGACGCCCTCTGGCGGGCTGGACACAGGCAACCGGACGCCCTCTGGCGGGCTGGATACAGGCACCCAAAGATGAAGGCACAATAAACCACACACAAAAAATCCCAATAGCAAGGATAACCGAAAGGAACACTGTACCCCCCTTACCTGGGCCTGGCTAGTGAATGAGATGAGGCACCTGCTTCTGCCGTAGCTGCCAACAGTTTCTGCTTTCTACATGTTGCACAGTGCCGTGGAATGCTGAGAATGTGGTGTGGCCAGGTCCCGGAGCTCACATGTGGCAAGCCTCCACCACTACAGCGGCTTCCCTGCACTGCAGGAACCACCTTGTAAGTCCTGGGCTGCATGACAAGCCCATATAACTCCGAACAGCGTTGGGCAAACAGGCACAGACAACTCTGCTGGCCACTGCTCCCCTGGGCTGGTGGAGGAAAAAAGGCACTGCAACACCTTCATCATCCAACAGGAGGGGGGTGCTGGGATGAACAGAAAAAAACATGGGTAAAAAAACACTCCCCCCCTCCCCCTTCAGTGAGAGCATAGCCCCCACTACAAAAGTTGCCTGCAGTGCCTCCATAGTGGAGGAAACACCATAACCGAGGGCATGGTGGAAGACTTAGAACTTAAAGGCTTGCTGTGGTGTTTCCTGGGAATTTGGGTGCAGCAACTCGCTCTCCAGGTGCAGTCCTGATAGACGAATGGGGAAGTGTAAAAGGTTAATTATACCCAATGCTGGATGAAAACAAAGAAGAGAGCTCAATGCGAATATTTGTTCAATGCTTCCAAGTCCATGCACACACCACTTCCAACCATGGTCCATGGATGAACTGCAGAAACCTATTAAAGAGCTGAATGGAAGAAGAGACCACATGAATCAGAAGCTTGAATCCAATAGACCCCCAGCTCTTTAAGAGCATTATTTAAGGCAGTGGTGGTCAATCTTTTTGACACATGGGGCTTTAAGTGCAGACCCACACCAAAGGCACCTGGGCCCTTCTGGCGGGCTGGAGACAGGCACCCGGGCACACTGCAAGGGCTGGGGACAGGCACCCGGGCACACTGCAAGGGCTGGGGACAGGCACCCGGGCACTCCTGATAGGCTGGACACGGTCACCCCTGATGGGCTTACTCTATACAAAAATAAGGTTTTGCTTGTAGTTCTACTATAAGTGGCTTTTTTCTTCACTTCCTTTTATCAGGAGAGCTCTATTTGCTTAAACCTTAAACAATAACAAAGGGAAAAGAATACAATCCCATTTTAAGTGGGCTCCAGCAACAATTGACCCACACCCGCCATGTGACCACCAAAGCTCCCCATGCAAGGTCAAACCACAAATAGACGAGAGAGGAAGGAGCTCCGAGAACTTTCACCAATGCAAAGCAGCCCCCAAGCTGTAGCGCACTTCAGCAGCAGGCTTTCTTTACCCTGACACCTAGAGAGGAAGGCACAATAAACCACACACAAATAATCCCAATAGTAAGGATAACCAAAAGGCACCACTGTACCCCCCTTACCTGGGCCTGGCTAGTGCATGAGATGAGGCACCTGCTTCTCCTGTAGCAGCCAGCAGTTTCTGCTTACTCCATGTTGAACAGTGCAGCAGAATTCTGAGAATGCGGAGTGGCCAGGACCCACAGCTCACATGTTGCAAGCCTCTACCACTGCAGCGGCTTCCATGAACTGCAGGAACCACCTTGTAAGTCCTGGGCTGCATGACACAAGCCCATATAACTCCAAACAGCATGGGGCACACAGGCACAGACAACCCTGCTGGCCACTGCTCCCCTGGGCTGGAGGAGGAAAAAAGGCACTGCAACACCCCCATCATCCGACAGGAGGGAGGGTGCAGGGATGGTCAGAAGGCCCTCTGGTGGGCTTGGAGACACGCAACCGGGGCCCTCTGGAAGGGCTTGGAGAAAGGCAACCAGGGCCCTCTGGAAGGGCTTGGAGACAGGCAGACGGGGCCCTCTGGAAGGGCTTGGAGACAGGCAGCCGGGGCCCTCTGGAAGGGCTTGGAGACAGGCAGCCGGGGCCCTCTGGAAGGGCTTGGAGACAGGCAGCCGGGGCCCTCTGGAAGGGCTTGGAGACAGGCAGCCGGGGCCCTCTGGAAGGGCTTGGAGACAGGCAGCCGGGGCCCTCTGGAAGGGCTTGGAGACAGGCAGCCGGGGCCCTCTGGAAGGGCTTGGAGACAGGCAACCGGGGCCCTCTGGAAGGGCTTGGAGACAGGCAACCGGGGCCCTCTGGAAGGGCTTGGAGACAGGCAACCGGGGCCCTCTGGAAGGGCTTGGAGACAGGCAACCGGGGCCCTCTGGAAGGGCTTGGAGACAGGCAACCGGGGCCCTCTGGAAGGGCTTGGAGACAGGCAGCCGGGGCCCTCTGGAAGGGCTTGGAGACAGGCAACCGGGGCCCTCTGGAAGGGCTTGGAGACACGCAACCGGGGCCCTCTGGAAGGGCTTGGAGACACGCAACCGGGGCCCTCTGTAAGGGCTTGGAGACACGCAACCGGGGCCCTCTGTAAGGGCTTGGAGACACGCAACCGGGGCCCTCTGGAAAGGCTTGGAGACACGCAACCGGGGCCCTCTGGAAAGGCTTGGAGACGGGCAACCGGGGCCCTCTGGAAGGGCTTGGAGACGGGCAACCGGGGCCCTCTGGAAGGGCTTGGAGACGGGCACCCGGGCACTCTGGAAGGGCATGGAGACGGGCACCCGGGAAGGGCATGGAGACGGGCACCCGGGCACTCTGGAAGGGCATGGAGACGGGCACCCAAGCACTCCTGATAGGCTGGACACGGGCACCCCTGATGGGCTTACTCTATACAAAAAGAAAGTTTTGCTTGTAGTTCTACTATAAGTGGCTTTTTTCTTCACTTCCTTTTATAAGGAGAGCTCTATTTGCTTTAATCTTAAACAATAGCAAAGGGAAAAAAATACAATCCCATTTTAAGTGGGCTCAAGCAACAATTGACCCACACCCGCCATGTGACCACCCAAGCTCCCCATGCAAGGTCATTCAACCGCAAATAGACGAGAGAGGAAGGAGCTCCGAGAACTTTCACCAATGCAAAGCTGCCCCCAAGCTGTAGCGCACTTCAGCAGCAGGCTTCCTTTACCCTGACACCTAGAGAGGAAGGCACAATAAACCACACACAAGTAATCCCAATAGTAAGGATAACCAAAAGGCACCACTGTGCCCCCCCTTAGCTGGGCCTGGCTAGTGCATGAGATGAGGCACCTGCTTCTGCTGTAGCAGCCAACAGTTTCTGCTTTCTCCATGTTGCACAGTGCAGCAGAATTCTGAGAATGCGGAGTGGCCAGGACCCGCAGCTCACATGTAGCAAGCCTCCACCACTGCAGCGGCTTCCCTGCACTGCAGGAACCACCTTGCAAGTCCTGCGCTGCATGACACAAGCCCATATAGCTCCAAACAGCATCGGGCACACAGGCATAGACAACCCTGCTGGCCACTGCTCCCCTGGGCTGGAGGAGGAAAAAAAGGCACTGCAACACCCCCATCATCCAACAGGAGGGAGGCTGCAGGGATGGTCAGAAGGCCCTCTGGAAGGGCTTGGAGACAGGCAACAGGGGCCCTCTGGAAGGGCTTGGAGACAGGCAACCGGGGCCCTCTGGAAGGGCTGACATGGGCAACTGGGGCCCTCTGGAAGGGCTGACACGGGCAACCGGGCACTCTGGAAGGGCTGACACGGGCAACCGGGCACTCTGGAAGGGCTGACACGGGCACCCGGGCACTCTGGAAGGGCTGACACGGGCACCCGGGCACTCTGGAAGGGCATGGAAACGGGCAGCCGGGCACTCTGGAAGGGCTGACACGGGCAGCCGGGCACTCTGGAAGGGCTGACACGGGCAGCCGGGCACTCTGGAAGGGCTGACACGGGCAGCCGGGCACTCTGGAAGGGCTGACACGGGCAGCCGGGCACTCTGGAAGGGCTGACACGGGCAGCCGGGCACTCTGGAAGGGCTGACACGGGCAGCCGGGCACTCTGGAAGGGCTGACACGGGCAGCCGGGCACTCTGGAAGGGCTGACACGGGCAGCCGGGCACTCTGGAAGGGCTGACACGGGCAGCCGGGCACTCTGGAAGGGCTGACACGGGCAGCCGGGCACTCTGGAAGGGCTGACACGGGCAGCCGGGCACTCTGGAAGGGCTGACACGGGCACCCGGGCACTCTGGAAGGGCTGACACGGGCACCCGGGCACTCTGGAAGGGCTGGACACG
Organism: Pelophylax lessonae; assembly: GCF_965119305.1. Classification (NCBI taxonomy): domain Eukaryota; kingdom Metazoa; phylum Chordata; class Amphibia; order Anura; family Ranidae; genus Pelophylax; species Pelophylax lessonae. Next base: position 108,210 of record NW_028119971.1, read on the forward strand.
GGCACCCGGGCACTCTGGAAGGGCTGGACACGGGCACCCGGGCACTCTGGAAGGGCTGGACACGGGCACCCGGGCACTCTGGAAGGGCTGGACACGGGCACCCGGGCACTCTGGAAGGGCTGGACACGGGCACCCGGGCACTCTGGAAGGGCTGGACACTGGCACCCGGGCACTCCTGATAGGCTGGACACGGGCACCCGGGCACTCCTGATAGGCTGGACACGGGCACCCGGGCACTCCTGATAGGCTGGACACGGGCATCCCTGATGGGCTTACGCTATACAAAAAGAAGGTTTTGTTTGTAGTTCTACTATAAGTGGCTTTTTTCACTTCCTTTTATCAGGAGAGCTTTATTTGCTTTAACCTTAAACAATAACAAAGGGAAACAAATACAATCCCTTTTTAAGTGGGCTCCAGCAACAATTGACCCACACCTGCCATGTGACCACCCAAGCTCCCCATGCAAGGTCAATCAACCGCAAATAGAAGGAGCTCCGACCGCAAATAGAAGGAGCTCCGAGAACTTTCACCAATGCAAAGCTGCCCCCAAGCTGTAGCGCACTTCAGCAGCAGGCTTCCTTTACCCTGACACCTAGAGAGGAAGGCACAATAAACCACACACAAGTAATCCCAATAGTAAGGATAACCAAAATGCACCACTGTGCCCCCCTTACCTGGGCCTGGCTAGTGCATGAGATTAGGCACCTGCTTCTGCTGTAGCAGCCAACAGTTTCTGCTTTTCACGCAACCGGGGCCCTCTGGAAGGGCTTGGAGACACGCAACCGGGGCCCTCTGGAAGGGCTTGGAGACACGCAACCGGGGCCCTCTGGAAGGGCTTGGAGACACGCAACCGGGGCCCTCTGGAAGGGCTTGGAGACACGCAACCGGGGCCCTCTGGAAGGGCTTGGAGACACGCAACCGAGGCCCTCTGGAAGGGCTTGGAGACACGCAACCGAGGCCCTCTGGAAGGGCTTGGAGACACGCAACCGAGGCCCTCTGGAAGGGCTTGGAGACACGCAACCGGGGCCCTCTGGAAGGGCTTGGAGACACGCAACCGGGGCCCTCTGGAAGGGCTTGGAGACACGCAACCGGGGCCCTCTGGAAGGGCTTGGAGACACGCAACCGGGGCCCTCTGGAAGGGCTTGGAGACACGCAACCGGGGCCCTCTGGAAGGGCTTGGAGACACGCAACCGGGGCCCTCTGGAAGGGCTTGGAGACACGCAACCGGGGCCCTCTGGAAGGGCTTGGAGACACGCAACCGGGGCCCTCTGGAAGGGCTTGGAGACACGCAACCGGGGCCCTCTGGAAGGGCTTGGAGACACGCAACCGGGGCCCTCTGGAAGGGCTTGGAGACACGCAGCCGGGGCCCTCTGGAAGGGCTTGGAGACACGCAGCCGGGGCCCTCTGGAAGGGCTTGGAGACACGCAACCGGGGCCCTCTGGAAAGGCTTGGAGACACGCAACCGGGGCCCTCTTTAAAGGCTTGGAGACACGCAACCGGGGCCCTCTTTAAAGGCTTGGAGACACGCAACCGGGGCCCTCTTTAAAGGCTTGGAGACACGCAACCGGGGCCCTCTTTAAAGGCTTGGAGACACGCAACCGGGGCCCTCTTTAAAGGCTTGGAGACACACAACCGGGGCCCTCTGGAAGGGCTTGGAGACACACAACCGGGGCCCTCTGGAAGGGCTTGGAGACACGCAACCGGGGCCCTCTGGAAGGGCTTGGAGACACGCAACCGGGGCCCTCTGGAAGGGCTTGGAGACACGCAACCGGGGCCCTCTGGAAGGGCTTGGAGACACGCAACCGGGGCCCTCTGGAAGGGCTTGGAGACACGCAACCGGGGCCCTCTGGAAGGGCTTGGAGACACGCAACCGGGGCCCTCTGGAAGGGCTTGGAGACACGCAACCGGGGCCCTCTGGAAGGGCTTGGAGACACGCAACCGGGGCCCTCTGGAAGGGCTTGGAGACACGCAATCGGGGCCCTCTGGAAGGGCTTGGAGACACGCAACCGGGGCCCTCTGGAAGGGCTTGGAGACACGCAACCGGGGCCCTCTGGAAAGGCTTGGAGACACGCAACCGGGGCCCTCTTTAAAGGCTTGGAGACACGCAACCGGGGCCCTCTTTAAAGGCTTGGAGACACGCAACCGGGGCCCTCTTTAAAGGCTTGGAGACACGCAACCGGGGCCCTCTTTAAAGGCTTGGAGACACGCAACCGGGGCCCTCTGGAAGGGCTTGGAGACACGCAACCGGGGCCCTCTGGAAGGGCTTGGAGACACGCAACCGGGGCCCTCTGGAAGGGCTTGGAGACACGCAACCGGGGCCCTCTGGAAGGGCTTGGAGACACGCAACCGGGGCCCTCTGGAAGGGCTTGGAGACACGCAACCGGGGCCCTCTGGAAGGGCTTGGAGACACGCAACCGGGGCCCTCTGGAAGGGCTTGGAGACACGCAACCGGGGCCCTCTGGAAGGGCTTGGAGACACGCAACCGGGGCCCTCTGGAAGGGCTTGGAGACACGCAACCGGGGCCCTCTGGAAGGGCTTGGAGACATGCAACCGGGGCCCTCTGGAAGGGCTTGGAGACACGCAACCGGGGGCCCTCTGGAAGGGCTTGGAGACAGGCACTCGTGCCCTATGGCGGGCTTGGAGACAGGCACTCGGGCCCTCTGGCGGGCTTGGAGACAGGCACCCGGGCCCTCTGGCGGGCTTGGAGACAGGTGGTAGCATTGAAAGTAAAAAAATCCTAAAGTTTGGGTTGTCCCCATAAAAGAAATAAACGGGAAATATTACAGTAGGGACACTAGTTCTGGTGACCTGGCAGTCCCCAGGGAAACCCCTCAATCTGCAGGGATTTCTTCTCACTAAGTTTGGCTACGGGACAGGAAGTTTAGGAAAATCTTGGCAAATGGACAGATGGCAAATAAATATCTGACTGAGGTTATAAACCCCCCCTTACTCTATACATAAAGAAAGTTTTGCTTGTAGTTCTACTTTAATTGGCTTTTTCCAGGAAGAGCACTTCCTTTTATCAGGAGAGTTCTATTTGCTTTAACCTTAATAACAAAGGGAAACAAATACAATCCCATATTAAGTGGGCTCCAGCAAGACAAGAATTGACTCACACCCGCCATGTGACCACCCAAGCTCCCCATGCAAGGTCAAACAACCGCAAATAGAGGAGAGAAGAAGGAGCTCCGAAAACCTTCACCAATGCAGAGCAGCCCCCCAGCTGTAGCACACTTCAGCAGCAGGCTTCCATCACCCCGACACCTAAAGAAGAAAGCACAATAAACCACACACAAAAAATACCAATAGTAAGGACCACTGTACCCCCCTTACCTGGGCCTGGCTAGTGCATGAGATGAGGCACCTGATTCCGCCGCAGCAGTCAGTTTCTGCTTTCTCCATGCTGCACAGTGCAGCGGAATACTGAGAATGTGAAGTGGCCAGGACCCGGCAAGCTTCCACTACCACAGCGGCTTCCCTGCACTGCAGGAATCACCTTGTAAGTCCTGGGGTGCATGAAATGCCCATATAACTCTGAACAGCGTAGAGCACACAGGCACAGACAACCACGCTGGCCACTGCTCCCCTTGGCTGGTGGAGAAAAAAAAAGGCACTGAAACACCCCCATCATCTGACAGGAGGTAGGGTGCAGAGATGGTCAGAAAAAACCCTGGGTAAGGCCACCACTACCACCCCCCCTCCAGTGAGAGCATAGCCCCCACTACAAAAGTTGCCTGTAGTGCCTCCATAGTGGAGGAAACACCATAACCGAGGGCATGGTGGAAGAGTGGAAGACGTAGAACTTCAAGGCTTGCTGTGGTGTTTCCTGGGAATTTGTGTGCAGCAACTCTCTCTCCAGGTGCAGTACTGATAGACGAATGGGGAAGTGTAAAAGGTTAATGATACCCGATGCTGGATGAAAACAAAGAGCTCAATGCCAATATTTGTTCAATGCTTCTTAAGTCTATGCACACACACCTTCCAGCCATGGTCCATGGATGAACTGCAGAAACCTATTAAAGAGCTGAATGGAAGAAGAGACAACATGAACCAGAAGCTTGAATCCGATAGACCCCAGCTTTTTAAGAGCATTATTTAAGGCAGTGGTGGTCAACCTTCTTGACACAGGGGGCTTCAAGTGCACACCCACACCACAGGCAACCGGGCACTGTGGAAGGGCATGGAAATGGGCAGCCGGGCACTCTGGAAGGGCTGACATGGGCAGCCGGGCACTCTGGAAGGGCTGACACGGGCAGCCGGGCACTCTGGAAGGGCTGACACGGGCAGCCGGGCACTCTGGAAGGGCTGACACGGGCAGCCGGGCACTCTGGAAGGGCTGACACGGGCAGCCGGGCACTCTGGAAGGGCTGACACGGGCAGCCGGGCACTCTGGAAGGGCTGACACGGGCAGCCGGGCACTCTGGAAGGGCTGACACGGGCAGCCGGGCACTCTGGAAGGGCTGACACGGGCAGCCGGGCACTCTGGAAGGGCTGACACGGGCAGCCGGGCACTCTGGAAGGGCTGACACGGGCAGCCGGGCACTCTGGAAGGGCTGACACGGGCAGCCGGGCACTCTGGAAGGGCTGACACGGGCAGCCGGGCACTCTGGAAGGGCTGACACGGGCAGCCGGGCACTCTGGAAGGGCTGACACGGGCAGCCGGGCACTCTGGAAGGGCTGACACGGGCAGCCGGGCACTCTGGAAGGGCTGACACGGGCAGCCGGGCACTCTGGAAGGGCTGACACGGGCAGCCGGGCACTCTGGAAGGGCTGACACGGGCAGCCGGGCACTCTGGGAGGGCTGACACGGGCAGCCGGGCACTCTGGGAGGGCTGACACGGGCAGCCGGGCACTCTGGAAGGGCTGACACGGGCAGCCGGGCACTCTGGAAGGGCTGACACGGGCAGCCGGGCACTCTGGAAGGGCTGACACGGGCAGCCGGGCACTCTGGAAGGGCTGACACGGGCAGCCGGGCACTCTGGAAGGGCTGACACGGGCAGCCGGGCACTCTGGAAGGGCTGACACGGGCAGCCGGGCACTCTGGAAGGGCTGACACGGGCAGCCGGGCACTCTGGAAGGGCTGACACGGGCAGCCGGGCACTCTGGAAGGGCTGACACGGGCAGCCGGGCACTCTGGAAGGGCTGACACGGGCAGCCGGGCACTCTGGAAGGGCTGACACGGGCAGCCGGGCACTCTGGAAGGGCTGACACGGGCAGCCGGGCACTCTGGAAGGGCTGACACGGGCAGCCGGGCACTCTGGAAGGGCTGACACGGGCAGCCGGGCACTCTGGAAGGGCTGACACGGGCAGCCGGGCACTCTGGAAGGGCTGACACGGGCAGCCGGGCACTCTGGAAGGGCTGACACGGGCAGCCGGGCACTCTGGAAGGGCTGACACGGGCAGCCGGGCACTCTGGAAGGGCTGACACGGGCAGCCGGGCACTCTGGAAGGGCTGACACGGGCAGCCGGGCACTCTGGAAGGGCTGACACGGGCAGCCGGGCACTCTGGAAGGGCTGACACGGGCAGCCGGGCACTCTGGGAGGGCTGACACGGGCAGCCGGGCACTCTGGGAGGGCTGACACGGGCAGCCGGGCACTCTGGAAGGGCTGACACGGGCAGCCGGGCACTCTGGAAGGGCTGACACGGGCAGCCGGGCACTCTGGAAGGGCTGACACGGGCAGCCGGGCACTCTGGAAGGGCTGACACGGGCAGCCGGGCACTCTGGAAGGGCTGACACGGGCAGCCGGGCACTCTGGAAGGGCTGACACGGGCAGCCGGGCACTCTGGAAGGGCTGACACGGGCAGCCGGGCACTCTGGAAGGGCTGACACGGGCAGCCGGGCACTCTGGAAGGGCTGACACGGGCAGCCGGGCACTCTGGAAGGGCTGACACGGGCAGCCGGGCACTCTGGAAGGGCTGACACGGGCAGCCGGGCACTCTGGAAGGGCTGGAAACGGGCAGCCGGGCACTCCCGATAGGCTGGACACGGGCACCTGGGCACTCCCGATAGGCTGGACACGGGCACCTGGGCACTCCTGATAGGCTGGACACGGGGCACCCGGGCACTCCTGATAGGCTGGACACGGGCACCCGGGCACTCCTGATAGGCTGGACACGGGCATCCCTGATGGGCTTACGCTATACAAAAAGAAGGTTTTGTTTGTAGTTCTACTATAAGTGGCTTTTTTCACTTCCTTTTATCAGGAGAGCTTTATTTGCTTTAACCTTAAACAATAACAAAGGGAAACAAATACAATCCCTTTTTAAGTGGGCTCCAGCAACAATTGACCCACACCTGCCATGTGACCACCCAAGCTCCCCATGCAAGGTCAATCAACCGCAAATAGAAGGAGCTCCGACCGCAAATAGAAGGAGCTCCGAGAACTTTCACCAATGCAAAGCTGCCCCCAAGATGTAGCGCACTTCAGCAGCAGGCTTCCTTTACCCTGACACCTAGAGAGGAAGGCACAATAAACCACACACAAGTAATCCCAATAGTAAGGATAACCAAAATGCACCACTGTGCCCCCCTTACCTGGGCCTGGCTAGTGCATGAGATTAGGCACCTGCTTCTGCTGTAGCAGCCAACAGTTTCTGCTTTTCACGCAACCGGGGCCCTCTGGAAGGGCTTGGAGACACGCAACCGGGGCCCTCTGGAAGGGCTTGGAGACACGCAACCGGGGCCCTCTGGAAAGGCTTGGAGACACGCAACCGGGGCCCTCTTTAAAGGCTTGGAGACACGCAACCGGGGCCCTCTTTAAAGGCTTGGAGACACGCAACCGGGGCCCTCTTTAAAGGCTTGGAGACACGCAACCGGGGCCCTCTTTAAAGGCTTGGAGACACGCAACCGGGGCCCTCTGGAAGGGCTTGGAGACACGCAACCGGGGCCCTCTGGAAGGGCTTGGAGACACGCAACCGGGGCCCTCTGGAAGGGCTTGGAGACACGCAACCGGGGCCCTCTGGAAGGGCTTGGAGACACGCAACCGGGGCCCTCTGGAAGGGCTTGGAGACACGCAACCGGGGCCCTCTGGAAGGGCTTGGAGACACGCAACCGGGGCCCTCTGGAAGGGCTTGGAGACACGCAACCGGGGCCCTCTGGAAGGGCTTGGAGACACGCAACCGGGGCCCTCTGGAAGGGCTTGGAGACACGCAACCGGGGCCCTCTGGAAGGGCTTGGAGACACGCAACCGGGGCCCTCTGGAAGGGCTTGGAGACACGCAACCGGGGCCCTCTGGAAGGGCTTGGAGACACGCAACCGGGGCCCTCTGGAAGGGCTTGGAGACACGCAACCGGGGCCCTCTGGAAGGGCTTGGAGACACGCAGCCGGGGCCCTCTGGAAGGGCTTGGAGACACGCAACCGGGGCCCTCTGGAAGGGCTTGGAGACACGCAACCGGGGCCCTCTGGAAGGGCTTGGAGACACGCAACCGGGGCCCTCTTTAAAGGCTTGGAGACACGCAACCGGGGCCCTCTTTAAAGGCTTGGAGACACGCAACCGGGGCCCTCTTTAAAGGCTTGGAGACACACAACCGGGGCCCTCTTTAAAGGCTTGGAGACACGCAACCGGGGCCCTCTTTAAAGGCTTGGAGACACACAACCGGGGCCCTCTGGAAGGGCTTGGAGACACACAACCGGGGCCCTCTGGAAGGGCTTGGAGACACGCAACCGGGGCCCTCTGGAAGGGCTTGGAGACACGCAACCGGGGCCCTCTGGAAGGGCTTGGAGACACGCAACCGGGGCCCTCTGGAAGGGCTTGGAGACACGCAACCGGGGGCCCTCTGGAAGGGCTTGGAGACAGGCGCTCGTGCCCTATGGCGGGCTTGGAGACAGGCACTCGGGCCCTCTGGCGGGCTTGGAGACAGGCACCCGGGCCCTCTGGCGGGCTTGGAGACAGGTGGTATCATTGAAAGTAAAAAAATCCTAAAGTTTGGGTTGTCCCTATAAAAGAAATAAACGGGAAATATTACAGTAGGGACACTAGTTCTGGTGACCTGGCAGTCCCCAGGGAAACCCCTCAATCTGCAGGGATTTCTTCTCACTAAGTTTGGCTACGGGACAGGAAGTTTAGGAAAATCTTGGCAAATGGACAGATGGCAAATAAATATCTGACTGAGGTTATAAACCCCCCCTTACTCTATACATAAAGAAAGTTTTGCTTGTAGTTCTACTTTAATTGGCTTTTTCCAGGAAGAGCACTTCCTTTTATCAGGAGAGTTCTATTTGCTTTAACCTTAATAACAAAGGGAAACAAATACAATCCCATATTAAGTGGGCTCCAGCAAGACAAGAATTGACTCACACCCGCCATGTGACCACCCAAGCTCCCCATGCAAGGTCAAACAACCGCAAATAGAGGAGAGAAGAAGGAGCTCCGAAAACCTTCACCAATGCAGAGCAGCCCCCCAGCTGTAGCACACTTCAGCAGCAGGCTTCCATCTGCCCGACACCTAAAGAAGAAAGCACAATAAACCACACACAAAAAATACCAATAGTAAGGACCACTGTACCCCCCTTACCTGGGCCTGGCTAGTGCATGAGATGAGGCACCTGATTCCGCCGCAGCAGTCAGTTTCTGCTTTCTCCATGCTGCACAGTGCAGCGGAATACTGAGAATGTGAAGTGGCCAGGACCCGGCAAGCTTCCACTACCACAGCGGCTTCCCTGCACTGCAGGAATCACCTTGTAAGTCCTGGGGTGCATGAAATGCCCATATAACTCTGAACAGCGTAGAGCACACAGGCACAGACAACCACGCTGGCCACTGCTCCCCTTGGCTGGTGGAGAAAAAAAAAGGCACTGCAACACCCCCATCATCTGACAGGAGGGAGGGTGCAGAGATGGTCAGAAAAAACCCTGGGTAAGGCCACCACTACCACCCCCCCTCCAGTGAGAGCATAGCCCCCACTACAAAAGTTGCCTGTAGTGCCTCCATAGTGGAGGAAACACCATAACCGAGGGCATGGTGGAAGAGTGGAAGACGTAGAACTTCAAGGCTTGCTGTGGTGTTTCCTGGGAATTTGTGTGCAGCAACTCTCTCTCCAGGTGCAGTACTGATAGACGAATGGGGAAGTGTAAAAGGTTAATGATACCCGATGCTGGATGAAAACAAAGAGCTCAATGCCAATATTTGTTCAATGCTTCTTAAGTCCATGCACACACACCTTCCAGCCATGGTCCATGGATGAACTGCAGAAACCTATTAAAGAGCTGAATGGAAGAAGAGACAACATGAACCAGAAGCTTGAATCCGATAGACCCCCAGCTTTTTAAGAGCATTATTTAAGGCAGTGGTGGTCAACCTTCTTGACACAGGGGGCTTCAAGTGCACACCCACACCACAGGCAACCGGGCACTGTGGAAGGGCATGGAAACGGGCAGCCGGGCACTGTGGAAGGGCTGACACGGGCAGCCGGGCACTGTGGAAGGGCTGACACGGGCAGCCGGGCACTGTGGAAGGGCTGACACGGGCAGCCGGGCACTGTGGAAGGGCTGACACGGGCAGCCGGGCACTGTGGAAGGGCTGACACGGGCAGCCGGGCACTGTGGAAGGGCTGACACGGGCAGCCGGGCACTCTGGAAGGGCTGACACGGGCAGCCGGGCACTCTGGAAGGGCTGACACGGGCAGCCGGGCACTCTGGAAGGGCTGACACGGGCAGCCGGGCACTCTGGAAGGGCTGACACGGGCAGCCGGGCACTCTGGAAGGGCTGACACGGGCAGCCGGGCACTCTGGAAGGGCTGACACGGGCAGCCGGGCACTCTGGAAGGGCTGACACGGGCAGCCGGGCACTCTGGAAGGGCTGACACGGGCAGCCGGGCACTCTGGAAGGGCTGACACGGGCAGCCGGGCACTCTGGAAGGGCTGACACGGGCAGCCGGGCACTCTGGAAGGGCTGACACGGGCAGCCGGGCACTCTGGAAGGGCTGACACGGGCAGCCGGGCACTCTGGAAGGGCTGACACGGGCAGCCGGGCACTCTGGAAGGGCTGACACGGGCAGCCGGGCACTCTGGAAGGGCTGACACGGGCAGCCGGGCACTCTGGAAGGGCTGACACGGGCAGCCGGGCACTCTGGAAGGGCTGACACGGGCAGCCGGGCACTCTGGAAGGGCTGACACGGGCAGCCGGGCACTCTGGAAGGGCTGACACGGGCAGCCGGGCACTCTGGAAGGGCTGACACGGGCAGCCGGGCACTCTGGAAGGGCTGACACGGGCAGCCGGGCACTCTGGAAGGGCTGACACGGGCAGCCGGGCACTCTGGAAGGGCTGACACGGGCACCCGGGCACTCTGGAAGGGCTGGACACGGGCACCCGGGCACTCTGGAAGGGCTGGACACGGGCACCCGGGCACTCTGGAAGGGCTGGACACGGGCACCCGGGCACTCTGGAAGGGCTGGACACGGGCACCCGGGCACTCTGGAAGGGCTGGACACGGGCACCCGGGCACTCTGGAAGGGCTGGACACGGGCACCCGGGCACTCCTGATAGGCTGGACACGGGCACCCGGGCACTCCTGATAGGCTGGACACGGGCACCTGGGCACTCCTGATAGGCTGGACACGGGCACCTGGGCACTCCTGATAGGCTGGACACGGCACCCGGGCACTCCTGATAGGCTGGACACGGGCATCCCTGATGGGCTTACGCTATACAAAAAGAAGGTTTTGTTTGTAGTTCTACTATAAGTGGCTTTTTTCACTTCCTTTTATCAGGAGAGCTTTATTTGCTTTAACCTTAAACAATAACAAAGGGAAACAAATACAATCCCTTTTTAAGTGGGCTCCAGCAACAATTGACCCACACCTGCCATGTGACCACCCAAGCTCCCCATGCAAGGGCAATCAACCGCAAATAGAAGGAGCTCCGACCGCAAATAGAAGGAGCTCCGAGAACTTTCACCAATGCAAAGCTGCCCCCAAGCTGTAGCGCACTTCAGCAGCAGGCTTCCTTTACCCTGACACCTAGAGAGGAAGGCACAATAAACCACACACAAGTAATCCCAATAGTAAGGATAACCAAAATGCACCACTGTGCCCCCCTTACCTGGGCCTGGCTAGTGCATGAGATTAGGCACCTGCTTCTGCTGTAGCAGCCAACAGTTTCTGCTTTTCACGCAACCGGGGCCCTCTGGAAGGGCTTGGAGACACGCAACCGGGGCCCTCTGGAAGGGCTTGGAGACACGCAACCGGGGCCCTCTGGAAGGGCTTGGAGACACGCAACCGGGGCCCTCTGGAAGGGCTTGGAGACACGCAACCGGGGCCCTCTGGAAGGGCTTGGAGACACGCAACCGGGGCCCTCTGGAAGGGCTTGGAGACACGCAACCGGGGCCCTCTGGAAGGGCTTGGAGACACGCAACCGGGGCCCTCTGGAAGGGCTTGGAGACACGCAACCGGGGCCCTCTGGAAGGGCTTGGAGACACGCAACCGGGGCCCTCTGGAAGGGCTTGGAGACACGCAACCGGGGCCCTCTGGAAGGGCTTGGAGACACGCAACCGGGGCCCTCTGGAAGGGCTTGGAGACACGCAACCGGGGCCCTCTGGAAGGGCTTGGAGACACGCAACCGGGGCCCTCTGGAAGGGCTTGGAGACACGCAACCGGGGCCCTCTGGAAGGGCTTGGAGACACGCAACCGGGGCCCTCTGGAAGGGCTTGGAGACACGCAACCGGGGCCCTCTGGAAGGGCTTGGAGACACGCAGCCGGGGCCCTCTGGAAGGGCTTGGAGACACGCAACCGGGGCCCTCTTTAAAGGCTTGGAGACACGCAACCGGGGCCCTCTTTAAAGGCTTGGAGACACGCAACCGGGGCCCTCTGGAAGGGCTTGGAGACACGCAACCGGGGCCCTCTGGAAGGGCTTGGAGACACGCAACCGGGGCCCTCTGGAAGGGCTTGGAGACACGCAACCGGGGCCCTCTGGAAGGGCTTGGAGACACGCAACCGGGGCCCTCTGGAAGGGCTTGGAGACACGCAACCGGGGCCCTCTGGAAGGGCTTGGAGACACGCAACCGGGGCCCTCTGGAAGGGCTTGGAGACACGCAACCGGGGCCCTCTGGAAGGGCTTGGAGACACGCAACCGGGGCCCTCTGGAAGGGCTTGGAGACACGCAACCGGGGCCCTCTGGAAGGGCTTGGAGACACGCAACCGGGGCCCTCTGGAAGGGCTTGGAGACACGCAACCGGGGCCCTCTGGAAGGGCTTGGAGACACGCAACCGGGGCCCTCTGGAAGGGCTTGGAGACACGCAACCGGGGCCCTCTGGAAGGGCTTGGAGACACGCAACCGGGGCCCTCTGGAAGGGCTTGGAGACACGCAACCGGGGCCCTCTGGAAGGGCTTGGAGACACGCAACCGGGGCCCTCTGGAAGGGCTTGGAGACACGCAACCGGGGCCCTCTGGAAGGGCTTGGAGACACGCAACCGGGGCCCTCTGGAAGGGCTTGGAGACACGCAGCCGGGGCCCTCTGGAAGGGCTTGGAGACACGCAACCGGGGCCCTCTGGAAAGGCTTGGAGACACGCAACCGGGGCCCTCTTGAAAGGCTTGGAGACACGCAACCGGGGCCCTCTTTAAAGGCTTGGAGACACGCAACCGGGGCCCTCTTTAAAGGCTTGGAGACACGCAACCGGGGCCCTCTGGAAGGGCTTGGAGACACGCAACCGGGGCCCTCTGGAAGGGCTTGGAGACACGCAACCGGGGCCCTCTGGAAGGGCTTGGAGACACGCAACCGGGGCCCTCTGGAAGGGCTTGGAGACACGCAACCGGGGCCCTCTGGAAGGGCTTGGAGACACGCAACCGGGGCCCTCTGGAAGGGCTTGGAGACACGCAACCGGGGCCCTCTGGAAGGGCTTGGAGACACGCAACCGGGGCCCTCTGGAAGGGCTTGGAGACACGCAACCGGGGCCCTCTGGAAGGGCTTGGAGACACGCAACCGGGGCCCTCTGGAAGGGCTTGGAGACACGCAACCGGGGCCCTCTGGAAGGGCTTGGAGACACGCAACCGGGGCCCTCTGGAAGGGCTTGGAGACACGCAACCGGGGCCCTCTGGAAGGGCTTGGAGACACGCAACCGGGGCCCTCTGGAAGGGCTTGGAGACACGCAACCGGGGCCCTCTGGAAGGGCTTGGAGACACGCAACCGGGGCCCTCTGGAAGGGCTTGGAGACACGCAGCCGGGGCCCTCTGGAAGGGCTTGGAGACACGCAACCGGGGCCCTCTGGAAGGGCTTGGAGACACGCAACCGGGGCCCTCTGGAAGGGCTTGGAGACACGCAGCCGGGGCCCTCTGGAAGGGCTTGGAGACACGCAGCCGGGGCCCTCTGGAAGGGCTTGGAGACACGCAACCGGGGCCCTCTGGAAAGGCTTGGAGACACGCAACCGGGGCCCTCTTTAAAGGCTTGGAGACACGCAACCGGGGCCCTCTTTAAAGGCTTGGAGACACGCAACCGGGGCCCTCTTTAAAGGCTTGGAGACACGCAACCGGGGCCCTCTGGAAGGGCTTGGAGACACGCAACCGGGGCCCTCTGGAAGGGCTTGGAGACACGCAACCGGGGCCCTCTGGAAGGGCTTGGAGACACGCAACCGGGGCCCTCTGGAAGGGCTTGGAGACACGCAACCGGGGCCCTCTGGAAGGGCTTGGAGACACGCAACCGGGGCCCTCTGGAAGGGCTTGGAGACACGCAACCGGGGCCCTCTGGAAGGGCTTGGAGACACGCAACCGGGGCCCTCTGGAAGGGCTTGGAGACACGCAACCGGGGCCCTCTGGAAGGGCTTGGAGACACGCAACCGGGGCCCTCTGGAAGGGCTTGGAGACACGCAACCGGGGCCCTCTGGAAGGGCTTGGAGACACGCAACCGGGGCCCTCTGGAAGGGCTTGGAGACACGCAACCGGGGCCCTCTGGAAGGGCTTGGAGACACGCAACCGGGGCCCTCTGGAAGGGCTTGGAGACACGCAACCGGGGCCCTCTGGAAGGGCTTGGAGACACGCAACCGGGGCCCTCTGGAAGGGCTTGGAGACACGCAACCGGGGCCCTCTGGAAGGGCTTGGAGACACGCAACCGGGGCCCTCTGGAAGGGCTTGGAGACACGCAACCGGGGGCCCTCTGGAAGGGCTTGGAGACAGGCACTCGTGCCCTATGGCGGGCTTGGAGACAGGCACTTGGGCCCTCTGGCGGGCTTGGAGACAGGCACCCGGGCCCTCTGGCGGGCTTGGAGACAGGTGGTATCATTGAAAGTAAAAAAATCCTAAAGTTTGGGTTGTCCTCATAAAAGAAATAAACGGGAAATATTACAGTAGGGACACTAGTTCTGGTGACCTGGCAGTCCCCAGGGAAACCCCTCAATCTGCAGGGATTTCTTCTCACTAAGTTTGGCTACGGGACAGGAAGTTTAGGAAAATCTTGGCAAATGGACAGATGGCAAATAAATATCTGACTGAGGTTATAAACCCCCCCTTACTCTATACATAAAGAAAGTTTTGCTTGTAGTTCTACTTTAATTGGCTTTTTCCAGGAAGAGCACTTCCTTTTATCAGGAGAGTTCTATTTGCTTTAACCTTAATAATAAAGGGAAACAAATACAATCCCATATTAAGTGGGCTCCAGCAAGACAAGAATTGACTCACACCCGCCATGTGACCACCCAAGCTCCCCATGCAAGGTCAAACAACCGCAAATAGAGGAGAGAAGAAGGAGCTCCGAAAACCTTCACCAATGCAGAGCAGCCCCCCAGCTGTAGCACACTTCAGCAGCAGGCTTCCATCACCCCGACACCTAAAGAAGAAAGCACAATAAACCACACACAAAAAATACCAATAGTAAGGACCACTGTACCCCCCTTACCTGGGCCTGGCTAGTGCATGAGATGAGGCACCTGATTCCGCCGCAGCAGTCAGTTTCTGCTTTCTCCATGCTGCACAGTGCAGCGGAATACTGAGAATGTGAAGTGGCCAGGACCCGGCAAGCTTCCACTACCACAGCGGCTTCCCTGCACTGCAGGAATCACCTTGTAAGTCCTGGGGTGCATGAAATGCCCATATAACTCTGAACAGCGTAGAGCACACAGGCACAGACAACCACGCTGGCCACTGCTCCCCTTGGCTGGTGGAGAAAAAAAAAGGCACTGCAACACCCCCATCATCTGACAGGAGGGAGGGTGCAGAGATGGTCAGAAAAAACCCTGGGTAAGGCCACCACTACCACCCCCCCTCCAGTGAGAGCATAGCCCCCACTACAAAAGTTGCCTGTAGTGCCTCCATAGTGGAGGAAACACCATAACCGAGGGCATGGTGGAAGAGTGGAAGACGTAGAACTTCAAGGCTTGCTGTGGTGTTTCCTGGGAATTTGTGTGCAGCAACTCTCTCTCCAGGTGCAGTACTGATAGACGAATGGGGAAGTGTAAAAGGTTAATGATACCCGATGCTGGATGAAAACAAAGAGCTCAATGCCAATATTTGTTCAATGCTTCTTAAGTCCATGCACACACACCTTCCAGCCATGGTCCATGGATGAACTGCAGAAACCTATTAAAGAGCTGAATGGAAGAAGAGACAACATGAACCAGAAGCTTGAATCCGATAGACCCCCAGCTTTTTAAGAGCATTATTTAAGGCAGTGGTGGTCAACCTTCTTGACACAGCGGGCTTCAAGTGCACACCCACACCACAGGCAACCGGGCACTGTGGAAGGGCATGGAAACGGGCAGCCGGGCACTGTGGAAGGGCTGACACGGGCAGCCGGGCACTGTGGAAGGGCTGACACGGGCAGCCGGGCACTGTGGAAGGGCTGACACGGGCAGCCGGGCACTCTGGAAGGGCTGACACGGGCAGCCGGGCACTCTGGAAGGGCTGACACGGGCAGCCGGGCACTCTGGAAGGGCTGACACGGGCAGCCGGGCAGTCTGGAAGGGCTGACACGGGCAGCCGGGCAGTCTGGAAGGGCTGACACGGGCAGCCGGGCAGTCTGGAAGGGCTGACACGGGCAGCCGGGCAGTCTGGAAGGGCTGACACGGGCAGCCGGGCACTCTGGAAGGGCTGACACGGGCAGCCGGGCACTCTGGAAGGGCTGACACGGGCAGCCGGGCACTCTGGAAGGGCTGACACGGGCAGCCGGGCACTCTGGAAGGGCTGACACGGGCAGCCGGGCACTCTGGAAGGGCTGACACGGGCAGCCGGGCACTCTGGAAGGGCTGACACGGGCAGCCGGGCACTCTGGAAGGGCTGACACGGGCAGCCGGGCACTCTGGAAGGGCTGACACGGGCAGCCGGGCACTCTGGAAGGGCTGACACGGGCAGCCGGGCACTCTGGAAGGGCTGACACGGGCAGCCGGGCACTCTGGAAGGGCTGACACGGGCAGCCGGGCACTCTGGAAGGGCTGACACGGGCAGCCGGGCACTCTGGAAGGGCTGACACGGGCAGCCGGGCACTCTGGAAGGGCTGACACGGGCAGCCGGGCACTCTGGAAGGGCTGACACGGGCAGCCGGGCACTCTGGAAGGGCTGACACGGGCAGCCGGGCACTCTGGAAGGGCTGACACGGGCAGCCGGGCACTCTGGAAGGGCTGACACGGGCAGCCGGGCACTCTGGAAGGGCTGACACGGGCAGCCGGGCACTCTGGAAGGGCTGACACGGGCAGCCGGGCACTCTGGAAGGGCTGACACGGGCAGCCGGGCACTCTGGAAGGGCTGACACGGGCAGCCGGGCACTCTGGAAGGGCTGACACGGGCAGCCGGGCACTCTGGAAGGGCTGACACGGGCAGCCGGGCACTCTGGAAGGGCTGGACACGGGCAGCCGGGCACTCTGGAAGGGCTGGACACGGGCACCCGGGCACTCTGGAAGGGCTGGACACGGGCACCCGGGCACTCTGGAAGGGCTGGACACGGGCACCCGGGCACTCTGGAAGGGCTGGACACGGGCACCTGGGCACTCCTGATAGGCTGGACACGGGCACCCGGGCACTCCTGATAGGCTGGACACGGGCATCCCTGATGGGCTTACGCTATACAAAAAGAAGGTTTTGTTTGTAGTTCTACTATAAGTGGCTTTTTTCACTTCCTTTTATCAGGAGAGCTTTATTTGCTTTAACCTTAAACAATAACAAAGGGAAACAAATACAATCCCTTTTTAAGTGGGCTCCAGCAACAATTGACCCACACCTGCCATGTGACCACCCAAGCTCCCCATGCAAGGTCAATCAACCGCAAATAGAAGGAGCTCCGACCGCAAATAGAAGGAGCTCCGAGAACTTTCACCAATGCAAAGCTGCCCCCAAGCTGTAGCGCACTTCAGCAGCAGGCTTCCTTTACCCTGACACCTAGAGAGGAAGGCACAATAAACCACACACAAGTAATCCCAATAGTAAGGATAACCAAAATGCACCACTGTGCCCCCCTTACCTGGGCCTGGCTAGTGCATGAGATTAGGCACCTGCTTCTGCTGTAGCAGCCAACAGTTTCTGCTTTTCACGCAACCGGGGCCCTCTGGAAGGGCTTGGAGACACGCAACCGGGGCCCTCTGGAAGGGCTTGGAGACACGCAACCGGGGCCCTCTGGAAGGGCTTGGAGACACGCAACCGGGGCCCTCTGGAAGGGCTTGGAGACACGCAACCGGGGCCCTCTGGAAGGGCTTGGAGACACGCAACCGGGGCCCTCTGGAAGGGCTTGGAGACACGCAACCGGGGCCCCTCTGGAAGGGCTTGGAGACACGCAACCGGGGCCCTCTGGAAGGGCTTGGAGACACGCAACCGGGGCCCTCTGGAAGGGCTTGGAGACACGCAACCGGGGCCCTCTGGAAGGGCTTGGAGACACGCAACCGGGGCCCTCTGGAAGGGCTTGGAGACACGCAACCGGGGCCCTCTGGAAGGGCTTGGAGACACGCAACCGGGGCCCTCTGGAAGGGCTTGGAGACACGCAACCGGGGCCCTCTGGAAGGGCTTGGAGACACGCAACCGGGGCCCTCTGGAAGGGCTTGGAGACACGCAACCGGGGCCCTCTGGAAGGGCTTGGAGACACGCAACCGGGGCCCTCTGGAAGGGCTTGGAGACACGCAACCGGGGCCCTCTGGAAGGGCTTGGAGACACGCAGCCGGGGCCCTCTGGAAGGGCTTGGAGACACGCAGCCGGGGCCCTCTGGAAGGGCTTGGAGACACGCAGCCGGGGCCCTCTGGAAAGGCTTGGAGACACGCAACCGGGGCCCTCTTTAAAGGCTTGGAGACACGCAACCGGGGCCCTCTTTAAAGGCTTGGAGACACGCAACCGGGGCCCTCTTTAAAGGCTTGGAGACACGCAACCGGGGCCCTCTTTAAAGGCTTGGAGACACGCAACCGGGGCCCTCTGGAAGGGCTTGGAGACACGCAACCGGGGCCCTCTGGAAGGGCTTGGAGACACGCAACCGGGGCCCTCTGGAAGGGCTTGGAGACACGCAACCGGGGCCCTCTGGAAGGGCTTGGAGACACGCAACCGGGGCCCTCTGGAAGGGCTTGGAGACACGCAACCGGGGCCCTCTGGAAGGGCTTGGAGACACGCAACCGGGGCCCTCTGGAAGGGCTTGGAGACACGCAACCGGGGCCCTCTGGAAGGGCTTGGAGACACGCAACCGGGGCCCTCTGGAAGGGCTTGGAGACACGCAACCGGGGCCCTCTGGAAGGGCTTGGAGACACGCAACCGGGGCCCTCTGGAAAGGCTTGGAGACACGCAACCGGGGCCCTCTTTAAAGGCTTGGAGACACGCAACCGGGGCCCTCTTTAAAGGCTTGGAGACACACAACCGGGGCCCTCTTTAAAGGCTTGGAGACACGCAACCGGGGCCCTCTTTAAAGGCTTGGAGACACACAACCGGGGCCCTCTGGAAGGGCTTGGAGACACACAACCGGGGCCCTCTGGAAGGGCTTGGAGACACGCAACCGGGGCCCTCTGGAAGGGCTTGGAGACACGCAACCGGGGCCCTCTGGAAGGGCTTGGAGACACGCAACCGGGGCCCTCTTGAAGGGCTTGGAGACACGCAACCGGGGCCCTCTGGAAGGGCTTGGAGACACGCAACCGGGGCCCTCTGGAAGGGCTTGGAGACACGCAACCAGGGCCCTCTGGAAGGGCTTGGAGACACGCAACCGGGGCCCTCTGGAAGGGCTTGGAGACACGCAATCGGGGCCCTCTGGAAGGGCTTGGAGACACGCAACCGGGGCCCTCTGGAAGGGCTTGGAGACACGCAACCGGGGGCCCTCTGGAAGGGCTTGGAGACAGGCACTCGTGCCCTATGGCGGGCTTGGAGACAGGCACTCGGGCCCTCTGGCGGGCTTGGAGACAGGCACCCGGGCCCTCTGGCGGGCTTGGAGACAGGTGGTAGCATTGAAAGTAAAAAAATCCTAAAGTTTGGGTTGTCCCCATAAAAGAAATAAACGGGAAATATTACAGTAGGGACACTAGTTCTGGTGACCTGGCAGTCCCCAGGGAAACCCCTCAATCTGCAGGGATTTCTTCTCACTAAGTTTGGCTACGGGACAGGAAGTTTAGGAAAATCTTGGCAAATGGACAGATGGCAAATAAATATCTGACTGAGGTTATAAACCCCCCCTTACTCTATACATAAAGAAAGTTTTGCTTGTAGTTCTACTTTAATTGTCTTTTTCCAGGAAGAGCACTTCCTTTTATCAGGAGAGTTCTATTTGCTTTAACCTTAATAACAAAGGGAAACAAATACAATCCCATATTAAGTGGTCTCCAGCAAGACAAGAATTGACTCACACCCGCCATGTGACCACCCAAGCTCCCCATGCAAGGTCAAACAACCGCAAATAGAGGAGAGAAGAAGGAGCTCCGAAAACCTTCACCAATGCAGAGCAGCCCCCCAGCTGTAGCACACTTCAGCAGCAGGCTTCCATCACCCCGACACCTAAAGAGGAAAGCACAATAAACCACACACAAAAAATACCAATAGTAAGGACCACTGTACCCCCCTTACCTGGGCCTGGCTAGTGCATGAGATGAGGCACCTGATTCCGCCGCAGCAGTCAGTTTCTGCTTTCTCCATGCTGCACAGTGCAGCGGAATACTGAGAATGTGAAGTGGCCAGGACCCGGCAAGCTTCCACTACCACAGCGGCTTCCCTGCACTGCAGGAATCACCTTGTAAGTCCTGGGGTGCATGAAATGCCCATATAACTCTGAACAGCGTAGAGCACACAGGCACAGACAACCACGCTGGCCACTGCTCCCCTTGGCTGGTGGAGAAAAAAAAAGGCACTGCAACACCCCCATCATCTGACAGGAGGGAGGGTGCAGAGATGGTCAGAAAAAACCCTTGGTAAGGCCACCACTACCACCCCCCCTCCAGTGAGAGCATAGCCCCCACTACAAAAGTTGCCTGTAGTGCCTCCATAGTGGAGGAAACACCATAACCGAGGGCATGGTGGAAGAGTGGAAGACGTAGAACTTCAAGGCTTGCTGTGGTGTTTCCTGGGAATTTGTGTGCAGCAACTCTCTCTCCAGGTGCAGTACTGATAGACGAATGGGGAAGTGTAAAAGGTTAATGATACCCGATGCTGGATGAAAACAAAGAGCTCAATGCCAATATTTGTTCAATGCTTCTTAAGTCCATGCACACACACCTTCCAGCCATGGTCCATGGATGAACTGCAGAAACCTATTAAAGAGCTGAATGGAAGAAGAGACAACATGAACCAGAAGCTTGAATCCGATAGACCCCCAGCTTTTTAAGAGCATTATTTAAGGCAGTGGTGGTCAACCTTCTTGACACAGGGGGCTTCAAGTGCACACCCACACCACAGGCAACCGGGCACTGTGGAAGGGCATGGAAACGGGCAGCCGGGCACTGTGGAAGGGCTGACACGGGCAGCCGGGCACTGTGGAAGGGCTGACACGGGCAGCCGGGCAGTCTGGAAGGGCTGACACGGGCAGCCGGGCAGTCTGGAAGGGCTGACACGGGCAGCCGGGCAGTCTGGAAGGGCTGACACGGGCAGCCGGGCAGTCTGGAAGGGCTGACACGGGCAGCCGGGCACTCTGGAAGGGCTGACACGGGCAGCCGGGCACTCTGGAAGGGCTGACACGGGCAGCCGGGCACTCTGGAAGGGCTGACACGGGCAGCCGGGCACTCTGGAAGGGCTGACACGGGCAGCCGGGCACTCTGGAAGGGCTGACACGGGCAGCCGGGCACTCTGGAAGGGCTGACACGGGCAGCCGGGCACTCTGGAAGGGCTGACACGGGCAGCCGGGCACTCTGGAAGGGCTGACACGGGCAGCCGGGCACTCTGGAAGGGCTGACACGGGCAGCCGGGCACTCTGGAAGGGCTGACACGGGCAGCCGGGCACTCTGGAAGGGCTGACACGGGCAGCCGGGCACTCTGGAAGGGCTGACACGGGCAGCCGGGCACTCTGGAAGGGCTGACACGGGCAGCCGGGCACTCTGGAAGGGCTGACACGGGCAGCCGGGCACTCTGGAAGGGCTGACACGGGCAGCCGGGCACTCTGGAAGGGCTGACACGGGCAGCCGGGCACTCTGGAAGGGCTGACACGGGCAGCCGGGCACTCTGGAAGGGCTGACACGGGCAGCCGGGCACTCTGGAAGGGCTGACACGGGCAGCCGGGCACTCTGGAAGGGCTGACACGGGCAGCCGGGCACTCTGGAAGGGCTGACACGGGCAGCCGGGCACTCTGGAAGGGCTGACACGGGCAGCCGGGCACTCTGGAAGGGCTGACACGGGCAGCCGGGCACTCTGGAAGGGCTGACACGGGCAGCCGGGCACTCTGGAAGGGCTGACACGGGCAGCCGGGCACTCTGGAAGGGCTGACACGGGCAGCCGGGCACTCTGGAAGGGCTGACACGGGCAGCCGGGCACTCTGGAAGGGCTGACACGGGCAGCCGGGCACTCTGGAAGGGCTGACACGGGCAGCCGGGCACTCTGGAAGGGCTGACACGGGCAGCCGGGCACTCTGGAAGGGCTGACACGGGCAGCCGGGCACTCTGGAAGGGCTGACACGGGCAGCCGGGCACTCTGGAAGGGCTGACACGGGCAGCCGGGCACTCTGGAAGGGCTGGACACGGGCAGCCGGGCACTCTGGAAGGGCTGGACACGGGCACCCGGGCACTCCTGATAGGCTGGACACGGGCACCCGGGCACTCCTGATAGGCTGGACACGGGCACCCGGGCACTCCTGATAGGCTGGACACGGGCACCCGGGCACTCCTGATAGGCTGGACACGGGCACCCGGGCACTCCTGATAGGCTGGACACGGGCATCCCTGATGGGCTTACGCTATACAAAAAGAAGGTTTTGTTTGTAGTTCTACTATAAGTGGCTTTTTTCACTTCCTTTTATCAGGAGAGCTTTATTTGCTTTAACCTTAAACAATAACAAAGGGAAACAAATACAATCCCTTTTTAAGTGGGCTCCAGCAACAATTGACCCACACCTGCCATGTGACCACCCAAGCTCCCCATGCAAGGTCAATCAACCGCAAATAGAAGGAGCTCCGACCGCAAATAGAAGGAGCTCCGAGAACTTTCACCAATGCAAAGCTGCCCCCAAGCTGTAGCGCACTTCAGCAGCAGGCTTCCTTTACCCTGACACCTAGAGAGGAAGGCACAATAAACCACACACAAGTAATCCCAATAGTAAGGATAACCAAAATGCACCACTGTGCCCCCCTTACCTGGGCCTGGCTAGTGCATGAGATTAGGCACCTGCTTCTGCTGTAGCAGCCAACAGTTTCTGCTTTTCACGCAACCGGGGCCCTCTGGAAGGGCTTGGAGACACGCAACCGGGGCCCTCTGGAAGGGCTTGGAGACACGCAACCGGGGCCCTCTGGAAGGGCTTGGAGACACGCAACCGGGGCCCTCTGGAAGGGCTTGGAGACACGCAACCGGGGCCCTCTGGAAGGGCTTGGAGACACGCAACCGGGGCCCTCTGGAAGGGCTTGGAGACACGCAACCGGGGCCCTCTGGAAGGGCTTGGAGACACGCAACCGGGGCCCTCTGGAAGGGCTTGGAGACACGCAACCGGGGCCCTCTGGAAGGGCTTGGAGACACGCAACCGGGGCCCTCTGGAAGGGCTTGGAGACACGCAACCGGGGCCCTCTGGAAGGGCTTGGAGACACGCAACCGGGGCCCTCTGGAAGGGCTTGGAGACACGCAACCGGGGCCCTCTGGAAGGGCTTGGAGACACGCAACCGGGGCCCTCTGGAAGGGCTTGGAGACACGCAACCGGGGCCCTCTGGAAGGGCTTGGAGACACGCAACCGGGGCCCTCTGGAAGGGCTTGGAGACACGCAACCGGGGCCCTCTGGAAGGGCTTGGAGACACGCAACCGGGGCCCTCTGGAAGGGCTTGGAGACACGCAGCCGGGGCCCTCTGGAAGGGCTTGGAGACACGCAGCCGGGGCCCTCTGGAAGGGCTTGGAGACACGCAGCCGGGGCCCTCTGGAAGGGCTTGGAGACACGCAACCGGGGCCCTCTGGAAAGGCTTGGAGACACGCAACCGGGGCCCTCTTTAAAGGCTTGGAGACACGCAACCGGGGCCCTCTTTAAAGGCTTGGAGACACACAACCGGGGCCCTCTTTAAAGGCTTGAAGACACGCAACCGGGGCCCTCTTTAAAGGCTTGGAGACACACAACCGGGGCCCTCTGGAAGGGCTTGGAGACACGCAACCGGGGCCCTCTGGAAGGGCTTGGAGACACGCAACCGGGGCCCTCTGAAAGGGCTTGGAGACACGCAACCGGGGCCCTCTGGAAGGGCTTGGAGACACGCAACCGGGGCCCTCTGGAAGGGCTTGGAGACACGCAACCGGGGCCCTCTGGAAGGGCTTGGAGACACGCAACCGGGGCCCTCTGGAAGGGCTTGGAGACACGCAACCGGGGCCCTCTGGAAAGGCTTGGAGACACGCAACCGGGGCCCTCTGGAAAGGCTTGAAGACACGCAACCGGGGCCCTCTGGAAGGGCTTGGAGACATGCAACCGGGGCCCTCTGGAAGGGCTTGGAGACACGCAACCGGGGGCCCTCTGGAAGGGCTTGGAGACAGGCACTCGTGCCCTATGGCGGGCTTGGAGACAGGCACTCGGGCCCTCTGGCGGGCTTGGAGACAGGCACCCGGGCCCCTCTGGCGGGCTTGGAGACAGGTGGTATCATTGAAAGTAAAAAAATCCTAAAGTTTGGGTTGTCCCCATAAAAGAAATAAACGGGAAATATTACAGTAGGGACACTAGTTCTGGTGACCTGGCAGTCCCCAGGGAAACCCCTCAATCTGCAGGGATTTCTTCTCACTAAGTTTGGCTACGGGACAGGAAGTTTAGGAAAATCTTGGCAAATGGACAGATGGCAAATAAATATCTGACTGAGGTTATAAACCCCCCCTTACTCTATACATAAAGAAAGTTTTGCTTGTAGTTCTACTTTAATTGGCTTTTTCCAGGAAGAGCACTTCCTTTTATCAGGAGAGTTCTATTTGCTTTAACCTTAATAACAAAGGGAAACAAATACAATCCCATATTAAGTGGGCTCCAGCAAGACAAGAATTGACTCACACCCGCCATGTGACCACCCAAGCTCCCAATGCAAGGTCAAACAACCGCAAATAGAGGAGAGAAGAAGGAGCTCCGAAAACCTTCACCAATGCAGAGCAGCCCCCCAGCTGTAGCACACTTCAGCAGCAGGCTTCCATCACCCCGACACCTAAAGAAGAAAGCACAATAAACCACACACAAAAAATACCAATAGTAAGGACCACTGTACCCCCCTTACCTGGGCCTGGCTAGTGCATGAGATGAGGCACCTGATTCTGCCGCAGCAGTCAGTTTCTGCTTTCTCCATGCTGCACAGTGCAGCGGAATACTGAGAATGTGAAGTGGCCAGGACCCGGCAAGCTTCCACTACCACAGCGGCTTCCCTGCACTGCAGGAATCACCTTGTAAGTCCTGGGGTGCATGAAATGCCCATATAACTCCGAACAGCGTAGAGCACACAGGCACAGACAACCACGCTGGCCACTGCTCCCCTTGGCTGGTGGAGAAAAAAAAAGGCACTGCAACACCCCCATCATCTGACAGGAGGGAGGGTGCAGAGATGGTCAGAAAAAACCCTGGGTAAGGCCACCACCCCCCCCTCCAGTGAGAGCATAGCCCCCACTACAAAAGTTGCCTGTAGTGCCTCCATAGTGGAGGAAACACCATAACCGAGGGCATGGTGGAAGAGTGGAAGACGTAGAACTTCAAGGCTTGCTGTGGTGTTTCCTGGGAATTTGTGTGCAGCAACTCTCTCTCCAGGTGCAGTACTGATAGACGAATGGGGAAGTGTAAAAGGTTAATGATACCCGATGCTGGATGAAAACAAAGAGCTCAATGCCAATATTTGTTCAATGCTTCTCAAGTCCATGCACACACACCTTCCAGCCATGGTCGATGGATGAACTGCAGAAACCTATTAAAGAGCTGAATGGAAGAAGAGACAACATGAACCAGAAGCTTGAATCCGATAGACCCCCAGCTTTTTAAGAGCATTATTTAAGGCAGTGGTGGTCAACCTTCTTGACACAGGGGGCTTCAAGTGCACACCCACACCACAGGCAACCGGGCAGTCTGGAAGGGCATGGAAACGGGCAGCCGGGCAGTCTGGAAGGGCTGACACGGGCAGCCGGGCAGTCTGGAAGGGCTGACACGGGCAGCCGGGCAGTCTGGAAGGGCTGACACGGGCAGCCGGGCAGTCTGGAAGGGCTGACACGGGCAGCCGGGCAGTCTGGAAGGGCTGACACGGGCAGCCGGGCAGTCTGGAAGGGCTGACACGGGCAGCCGGGCAGTCTGGAAGGGCTGACACGGGCAGCCGGGCAGTCTGGAAGGGCTGACACGGGCAGCCGGGCAGTCTGGAAGGGCTGACACGGGCAGCCGGGCAGTCTGGAAGGGCTGACACGGGCAGCCGGGCACTCTGGAAGGGCTGACACGGGCAGCCGGGCACTCTGGAAGGGCTGACACGGGCAGCCGGGCACTCTGGAAGGGCTGACACGGGCAGCCGGGCACTCTGGAAGGGCTGACACGGGCAGCCGGGCACTCTGGAAGGGCTGACACGGGCAGCCGGGCACTCTGGAAGGGCTGACACGGGCAGCCGGGCACTCTGGAAGGGCTGACACGGGCAGCCGGGCACTCTGGAAGGGCTGACACGGGCAGCCGGGCACTCTGGAAGGGCTGACACGGGCAGCCGGGCACTCTGGAAGGGCTGACACGGGCAGCCGGGCACTCTGGAAGGGCTGACACGGGCAGCCGGGCACTCTGGAAGGGCTGACACGGGCAGCCGGGCACTCTGGAAGGGCTGACACGGGCAGCCGGGCACTCTGGAAGGGCTGACACGGGCAGCCGGGCACTCTGGAAGGGCTGACACGGGCAGCCGGGCACTCTGGAAGGGCTGACACGGGCAGCCGGGCACTCTGGAAGGGCTGACACGGGCAGCCGGGCACTCTGGAAGGGCTGACACGGGCAGCCGGGCACTCTGGAAGGGCTGACACGGGCAGCCGGGCACTCTGGAAGGGCTGACACGGGCAGCCGGGCACTCTGGAAGGGCTGACACGGGCAGCCGGGCACTCTGGAAGGGCTGACACGGGCAGCCGGGCACTCTGGAAGGGCTGACACGGGCAGCCGGGCACTCTGGAAGGGCTGACACGGGCAGCCGGGCACTCTGGAAGGGCTGACACGGGCAGCCGGGCACTCTGGAAGGGCTGGACACGGGCAGCCGGGCACTCTGGAAGGGCTGGACACGGGCAGCCGGGCACTCTGGAAGGGCTGGACACGGGCAGCCGGGCACTCTGGAAGGGCTGGACACGGGCAGCCGGGCACTCTGGAAGGGCTGGACACGGGCAGCCGGGCACTCTGGAAGGGCTGGACACGGGCACCCGGGCACTCTGGAAGGGCTGGACACGGGCACCCGGGCACTCTGGAAGGGCTGGACACGGGCACCCGGGCACTCTGGAAGGGCTGGACACGGGCACCCGGGCACTCTGGAAGGGCTGGACACGGGCACCCGGGCACTCTGGAAGGGCTGGACACGGGCACCCGGGCACTCTGGAAGGGCTGGACACGGGCACCCGGGCACTCTGGAAGGGCTGGACACGGGCACCCGGGCACTCTGGAAGGGCTGGACACGGGCACCCGGGCACTCTGGAAGGGCTGGACACGGGCACCCGGGCACTCTGGAAGGGCTGGACACGGGCACCCGGGCACTCTGGAAGGGCTGGACACGGGCACCCGGGCACTCTGGAAGGGCTGGACACGGGCACCCGGGCACTCTGGAAGGGCTGGACACGGGCACCCGGGCACTCCTGATAGGCTGGACACGGGCACCTGGGCACTCCTGATAGGCTGGACACGGGCACCCGGGCACTCCTGATAGGCTGGACACGGGCATCCCTGATGGGCTTACGCTATACAAAAAGAAGGTTTTGTTTGTAGTTCTACTATAAGTGGCTTTTTTCACTTCCTTTTATCAGGAGAGCTTTATTTGCTTTAACCTTTAACAATAACAAAGGGAAACAAATACAATCCCATTTTAAGTGGGCTCCAGCAACAATTGACCCACACCCGCCATGTGACCACCCAAGCTCCCCATGCAAGGTCAATCAACCGCAAATAGAAGGAGCTCCGACCGCAAATAGAAGGAGCTCCGAGAACTTTCACCAATGCAAAGCTGCCCCCAAGCTGTAGCGCACTTCAGCAGCAGGCTTCCTTTACCCTGACACCTAGAGAGGAAGGCACAATAAACCACACACAAGTAATCCCAATAGTAAGGATAACCAAAATGCACCACTGTGCCCCCCTTACCTGGGCCTGGCTAGTGCATGAGATTAGGCACCTGCTTCTGCTGTAGCAGCCAACAGTTTCTGCTTTTCACGCAACCGGGGCCCTCTGGAAGGGCTTGGAGACACGCAACCGGGGCCCTCTGGAAGGGCTTGGAGACACGCAACCGGGGCCCTCTGGAAGGGCTTGGAGACACGCAACCGGGGCCCTCTGGAAGGGCTTGGAGACACGCAACCGGGGCCCTCTGGAAGGGCTTGGAGACACGCAACCGGGGCCCTCTGGAAGGGCTTGGAGACACGCAACCGGGGCCCTCTGGAAGGGCTTGGAGACACGCAACCGGGGCCCTCTGGAAGGGCTTGGAGACACGCAACCGGGGCCCTCTGGAAGGGCTTGGAGACACGCAACCGGGGCCCTCTGGAAGGGCTTGGAGACACGCAACCGGGGCCCTCTGGAAGGGCTTGGAGACACGCAACCGGGGCCCTCTGGAAGGGCTTGGAGACACGCAACCGGGGCCCTCTGGAAGGGCTTGGAGACACGCAACCGGGGCCCTCTGGAAGGGCTTGGAGACACGCAACAGGGGCCCTCTGGAAGGGCTTGGAGACACGCAGCCGGGGCCCTCTGGAAGGGCTTGGAGACACGCAGCCGGGGCCCTCTGGAAGGGCTTGGAGACACGCAGCCGGGGCCCTCTGGAAGGGCTTGGAGACACGCAACCGGGGCCCTCTGGAAAGGCTTGGAGACACGCAACCGGGGCCCTCTTTAAAGGCTTGGAGACACGCAACCGGGGCCCTCTTTAACGGCTTGGAGACACACAACCGGGGCCCTCTGGAAGGGCTTGGAGACACGCCACGGGGCCCTCTGGAAGGGCTTGGAGACACGCCACGGGGCCCTCTGGAAGGGCTTGGAGACACGCAACCGGGGCCCTCTGGAAGGGCTTGGAGACACGCAACTGGGGCCCTCTGGAAGGGCTTGGAGACACGCAACCAGGGCCCTCTGGAAGGGCTTGGAGACACGCAACCGGGGCCCTCTGGAAGGCCTTGGAGACACGCAACCGGGGCCCTCTGGAAGGGCTTGGAGACACGCAACCGGGGCCCTCTGGAAGGGCTTGGAGACACGCAACCGGGGCCCTCTGGAAGGGCTTGGAGACACGCAACCGGGGCCCTCTGGAAGGGCTTGGAGACACGCAACCGGGGCCCTCTGGAAGGGCTTGGAGACACGCAACCGGGGCCCTCTGGAAGGGCTTGGAGACACGCAACCGGGGCCCTCTGGAAGGGCTTGGAGACACGCAACCGGGGCCCTCTGGAAGGGCTTGGAGACACGCAACCGGGGCCCTCTGGAAGGGCTTGGAGACACGCAACCGGGGCCCTCTGGAAGGGCTTGGAGACACGCAACCGGGGCCCTCTGGAAGGGCTTGGAGACACGCAACCGGGGCCCTCTGGAAGGGCTTGGAGACACGCAACCGGGGGCCCTCTGGAAGGGCTTGGAGACAGGCACTCGTGCCCTATGGCGGGCTTGGAGACAGGCACTCGGGCCCTCTGGCGGGCTTGGAGACAGGCACCCGGGCCCTCTGGCGGGCTTGGAGACAGGCACCCGGGCCCTCTGGCGGGCTTGGAGACAGGTGGTATCATTGAAAGTAAAAAAATCCTAAAGTTTGGGTTGTCCCCATAAAAGAAATAAACGGGAAATATTACAGTAGGGACACTAGTTCTGGTGACCTGGCAGTCCCCAGGGAAACCCCTCAATCTGCAGGGATTTCTTCTCACTAAGTTTGGCTACGGGACAGGAAGTTTAGGAAAATCTTGGCAAATGGACAGATGGCAAATAAATATCTGACTGAGGTTATAAACCCCCCCTTACTCTATACATAAAGAAAGTTTTGCTTGTAGTTCTACTTTAATTGGCTTTTTCCAGGAAGAGCACTTCCTTTTATCAGGAGAGTTCTATTTGCTTTAACCTTAATAACAAAGGGAAACAAATACAATCCCATATTAAGTGGGCTCCAGCAAGACAAGAATTGACTCACACCCGCCATGTGACCACCCAAGCTCCCCATGCAAGGTCAAACAACCGCAAATAGAGGAGAGAAGAAGGAGCTCCGAAAACCTTCACCAATGCAGAGCAGCCCCCCAGCTGTAGCACACTTCAGCAGCAGGCTTCCATCACCCCGACACCTAAAGAAGAAAGCACAATAAACCACACACAAAAAATACCAATAGTAAGGACCACTGTACCCCCCTTACCTGGGCCTGGCTAGTGCATGAGATGAGGCACCTGATTCCGCCGCAGCAGTCAGTTTCTGCTTTCTCCATGCTGCACAGTGCAGCGGAATACTGAGAATGTGAAGTGGCCAGGACCCGGCAAGCTTCCACTACCACAGCGGCTTCCCTGCACTGCAGGAATCACCTTGTAAGTCCTGGGGTGCATGAAATGCCCATATAACTCTGAACAGCGTAGAGCACACAGGCACAGACAACCACGCTGGCCACTGCTCCCCTTGGCTGGTGGAGAAAAAAAAAGGCACTGCAACACCCCCATCATCTGACAGGAGGGAGGGTGCAGAGATGGTCAGAAAAAACCCTGGGTAAGGCCACCACTACCACCCCCCCCTCCAGTGAGAGCATAGCCCCCACTACAAAAGTTGCCTGTAGTGCCTCCATAGTGGAGGAAACACCATAACCGAGGGCATGGTGGAAGAGTGGAAGACGTAGAACTTCAAGGCTTGCTGTGGTGTTTCCTGGGAATTTGTGTGCAGCAACTCTCTCTCCAGGTGCAGTACTGATAGACGAATGGGGAAGTGTAAAAGGTTAATGATACCCGATGCTGGATGAAAACAAAGAGCTCAATGCCAATATTTGTTCAATGCTTCTTAAGTCCATGCACACACACCTTCCAGCCATGGTCCATGGATGAACTGCAGAAACCTATTAAAGAGCTGAATGGAAGAAGAGACAACATGAACCAGAAGCTTGAATCCGATAGACC
Source organism: Pelophylax lessonae (assembly GCF_965119305.1). Lineage (NCBI taxonomy): Eukaryota > Metazoa > Chordata > Amphibia > Anura > Ranidae > Pelophylax > Pelophylax lessonae. The sequence continues at coordinate 138,946 of NW_028119971.1, forward strand.
CCCAGCTTTTTAAGAGCATTATTTAAGGCAGTGGTGGTCAACCTTCTTGACACAGGGGGCTTCAAGTGCACACCCACACCACAGGCAACCGGGCACTGTGGAAGGGCATGGAAACGGGCAGCCGGGCACTGTGGAAGGGCTGACACGGGCAGCCGGGCACTGTGGAAGGGCTGACACGGGCAGCCGGGCACTGTGGAAGGGCTGACACGGGCAGCCGGGCACTGTGGAAGGGCTGACACGGGCAGCCGGGCACTGTGGAAGGGCTGGACACGGGCAGCCGGGCACTGTGGAGGGGCTGGACACGGGCAGCCGGGCACTCTGGAGGGGCTGGACACGGGCAGCCGGGCACTCTGGAAGGGCTGGACACGGGCAGCCGGGCACTCTGGAAGGGCTGGACACGGGCAGCCGGGCACTCTGGAAGGGCTGGACACGGGCAGCCGGGCACTCTGGAAGGGCTGGACACGGGCAGCCGGGCACTCTGGAAGGGCTGGACACGGGCAGCCGGGCACTCTGGAAGGGCTGGACACGGGCAGCCGGGCACTCTGGAAGGGCTGGACACGGGCAGCCGGGCACTCTGGAAGGGCTGGACACGGGCAGCCGGGCACTCTGGAAGGGCTGGACACGGGCAGCCGGGCACTCTGGAAGGGCTGGACACGGGCAGCCGGGCACTCTGGAAGGGCTGGACACGGGCAGCCGGGCACTCTGGAAGGGCTGGACACGGGCAGCCGGGCACTCTGGAAGGGCTGGACACGGGCAGCCGGGCACTCTGGAAGGGCTGGACACGGGCAGCCGGGCACTCTGGAAGGGCTGGACACGGGCAGCCGGGCACTCTGGAAGGGCTGGACACGGGCAGCCGGGCACTCTGGAAGGGCTGGACACGGGCAGCCGGGCACTCTGGAAGGGCTGGACACGGGCAGCCGGGCACTCTGGAAGGGCTGGACACGGGCAGCCGGGCACTCTGGAAGGGCTGGACACGGGCAGCCGGGCACTCTGGAAGGGCTGGACACGGGCAGCCGGGCACTCTGGAAGGGCTGGACACGGGCAGCCGGGCACTCTGGAAGGGCTGGACACGGGCAGCCGGGCACTCTGGAAGGGCTGGACACGGGCAGCCGGGCACTCTGGAAGGGCTGGACACGGGCAGCCGGGCACTCTGGAAGGGCTGGACACGGGCAGCCGGGCACTCTGGAAGGGCTGGACACGGGCAGCCGGGCACTCTGGAAGGGCTGGACACGGGCAGCCGGGCACTCTGGAAGGGCTGGACACGGGCAGCCGGGCACTCTGGAAGGGCTGGACACGGGCAGCCGGGCACTCTGGAAGGGCTGGACACGGGCAGCCGGGCACTCTGGAAGGGCTGGACACGGGCAGCCGGGCACTCTGGAAGGGCTGGACACGGGCAGCCGGGCACTCTGGAAGGGCTGGACACGGGCAGCCGGGCACTCTGGAAGGGCTGGACACGGGCAGCCGGGCACTCTGGAAGGGCTGGACACGGGCAGCCGGGCACTCTGGAAGGGCTGGACACGGGCAGCCGGGCACTCTGGAAGGGCTGGACACGGGCAGCCGGGCACTCTGGAAGGGCTGGACACGGGCAGCCGGGCACTCTGGAAGGGCTGGACACGGGCAGCCGGGCACTCTGGAAGGGCTGGACACGGGCAGCCGGGCACTCTGGAAGGGCTGGACACGGGCAGCCGGGCACTCTGGAAGGGCTGGACACGGGCAGCCGGGCACTCTGGAAGGGCTGGACACGGGCAGCCGGGCACTCTGGAAGGGCTGGACACGGGCAGCCGGGCACTCTGGAAGGGCTGGACACGGGCAGCCGGGCACTCTGGAAGGGCTGGACACGGGCAGCCGGGCACTCTGGAAGGGCTGGACACGGGCAGCCGGGCACTCTGGAAGGGCTGGACACGGGCAGCCGGGCACTCTGGAAGGGCTGGACACGGGCAGCCGGGCACTCTGGAAGGGCTGGACACGGGCAGCCGGGCACTCTGGAAGGGCTGGACACGGGCAGCCGGGCACTCTGGAAGGGCTGGACACGGGCAGCCGGGCACTCTGGAAGGGCTGGACACGGGCAGCCGGGCACTCTGGAAGGGCTGGACACGGGCAGCCGGGCACTCTGGAAGGGCTGGACACGGGCAGCCGGGCACTCTGGAAGGGCTGGACACGGGCAGCCGGGCACTCTGGAAGGGCTGGACACGGGCAGCCGGGCACTCTGGAAGGGCTGGACACGGGCAGCCGGGCACTCTGGAAGGGCTGGACACGGGCAGCCGGGCACTCTGGAAGGGCTGGACACGGGCAGCCGGGCACTCTGGAAGGGCTGGACACGGGCAGCCGGGCACTCTGGAAGGGCTGGACACGGGCAGCCGGGCACTCTGGAAGGGCTGGACACGGGCAGCCGGGCACTCTGGAAGGGCTGGACACGGGCAGCCGGGCACTCTGGAAGGGCTGGACACGGGCAGCCGGGCACTCTGGAAGGGCTGGACACGGGCAGCCGGGCACTCTGGAAGGGCTGGACACGGGCAGCCGGGCACTCTGGAAGGGCTGGACACGGGCAGCCGGGCACTCTGGAAGGGCTGGACACGGGCAGCCGGGCACTCTGGAAGGGCTGGACACGGGCAGCCGGGCACTCTGGAAGGGCTGGACACGGGCAGCCGGGCACTCTGGAAGGGCTGGACACGGGCAGCCGGGCACTCTGGAAGGGCTGGACACGGGCAGCCGGGCACTCTGGAAGGGCTGGACACGGGCAGCCGGGCACTCTGGAAGGGCTGGACACGGGCAGCCGGGCACTCTGGAAGGGCTGGACACGGGCAGCCGGGCACTCTGGAAGGGCTGGACACGGGCAGCCGGGCACTCTGGAAGGGCTGGACACGGGCAGCCGGGCACTCTGGAAGGGCTGGACACGGGCAGCCGGGCACTCTGGAAGGGCTGGACACGGGCAGCCGGGCACTCTGGAAGGGCTGGACACGGGCAGCCGGGCACTCTGGAAGGGCTGGACACGGGCAGCCGGGCACTCTGGAAGGGCTGGACACGGGCAGCCGGGCACTCTGGAAGGGCTGGACACGGGCAGCCGGGCACTCTGGAAGGGCTGGACACGGGCAGCCGGGCACTCTGGAAGGGCTGGACACGGGCAGCCGGGCACTCTGGAAGGGCTGGACACGGGCAGCCGGGCACTCTGGAAGGGCTGGACACGGGCAGCCGGGCACTCTGGAAGGGCTGGACACGGGCAGCCGGGCACTCTGGAAGGGCTGGACACGGGCAGCCGGGCACTCTGGAAGGGCTGGACACGGGCAGCCGGGCACTCTGGAAGGGCTGGACACGGGCAGCCGGGCACTCTGGAAGGGCTGGACACGGGCAGCCGGGCACTCTGGAAGGGCTGGACACGGGCAGCCGGGCACTCTGGAAGGGCTGGACACGGGCAGCCGGGCACTCTGGAAGGGCTGGACACGGGCAGCCGGGCACTCTGGAAGGGCTGGACACGGGCAGCCGGGCACTCTGGAAGGGCTGGACACGGGCAGCCGGGCACTCTGGAAGGGCTGGACACGGGCAGCCGGGCACTCTGGAAGGGCTGGACACGGGCAGCCGGGCACTCTGGAAGGGCTGGACACGGGCAGCCGGGCACTCTGGAAGGGCTGGACACGGGCAGCCGGGCACTCTGGAAGGGCTGGACACGGGCAGCCGGGCACTCTGGAAGGGCTGGACACGGGCAGCCGGGCACTCTGGAAGGGCTGGACACGGGCAGCCGGGCACTCTGGAAGGGCTGGACACGGGCAGCCGGGCACTCTGGAAGGGCTGGACACGGGCAGCCGGGCACTCTGGAAGGGCTGGACACGGGCAGCCGGGCACTCTGGAAGGGCTGGACACGGGCAGCCGGGCACTCTGGAAGGGCTGGACACGGGCAGCCGGGCACTCTGGAAGGGCTGGACACGGGCAGCCGGGCACTCTGGAAGGGCTGGACACGGGCAGCCGGGCACTCTGGAAGGGCTGGACACGGGCAGCCGGGCACTCTGGAAGGGCTGGACACGGGCAGCCGGGCACTCTGGAAGGGCTGGACACGGGCAGCCGGGCACTCTGGAAGGGCTGGACACGGGCAGCCGGGCACTCTGGAAGGGCTGGACACGGGCAGCCGGGCACTCTGGAAGGGCTGGACACGGGCAGCCGGGCACTCTGGAAGGGCTGGACACGGGCAGCCGGGCACTCTGGAAGGGCTGGACACGGGCAGCCGGGCACTCTGGAAGGGCTGGACACGGGCAGCCGGGCACTCTGGAAGGGCTGGACACGGGCAGCCGGGCACTCTGGAAGGGCTGGACACGGGCAGCCGGGCACTCTGGAAGGGCTGGACACGGGCAGCCGGGCACTCTGGAAGGGCTGGACACGGGCAGCCGGGCACTCTGGAAGGGCTGGACACGGGCAGCCGGGCACTCTGGAAGGGCTGGACACGGGCAGCCGGGCACTCTGGAAGGGCTGGACACGGGCAGCCGGGCACTCTGGAAGGGCTGGACACGGGCAGCCGGGCACTCTGGAAGGGCTGGACACGGGCAGCCGGGCACTCCTGATAGGCTGGACACGGGCAGCCGGGCACTCCTGATAGGCTGGACACGGGCAGCCGGGCACTCCTGATAGGCTGGACACGGGCAGCCGGGCACTCCTGATAGGCTGGACACGGGCAGCCGGGCACTCCTGATAGGCTGGACACGGGCAGCCGGGCACTCCTGATAGGCTGGACACGGGCAGCCGGGCACTCCTGATAGGCTGGACACGGGCAGCCGGGCACTCCTGATAGGCTGGACACGGGCAGCCGGGCACTCCTGATAGGCTGGACACGGGCAGCCGGGCACTCCTGATAGGCTGGACACGGGCAGCCGGGCACTCCTGATAGGCTGGACACGGGCAGCCGGGCACTCCTGATAGGCTGGACACGGGCAGCCGGGCACTCCTGATAGGCTGGACACGGGCAGCCGGGCACTCCTGATAGGCTGGACACGGGCAGCCGGGCACTCCTGATAGGCTGGACACGGGCAGCCGGGCACTCCTGATAGGCTGGACACGGGCAGCCGGGCACTCCTGATAGGCTGGACACGGGCAGCCGGGCACTCCTGATAGGCTGGACACGGGCAGCCGGGCACTCCTGATAGGCTGGACACGGGCAGCCGGGCACTCCTGATAGGCTGGACACGGGCAGCCGGGCACTCCTGATAGGCTGGACACGGGCAGCCGGGCACTCCTGATAGGCTGGACACGGGCAGCCGGGCACTCCTGATAGGCTGGACACGGGCAGCCGGGCACTCCTGATAGGCTGGACACGGGCAGCCGGGCACTCCTGATAGGCTGGACACGGGCAGCCGGGCACTCCTGATAGGCTGGACACGGGCAGCCGGGCACTCCTGATAGGCTGGACACAGGCAGCCGGGCACTCCTGATAGGCTGGACACGGGCAGCCGGGCACTCCTGATAGGCTGGACACGGGCACCCCTGATGGGCTTACGCTATACAAAAAGAAGGTTTTGCTTGTAGTTCTACTATAAATGGCTTTTTTCACTTCCTTTTATCAGGAGAGCTTTATTTGCTTTAACCTTAAACAATAACAAAGGGAAACAAATACAATCCCATTTTAAGTGGGCTCCAGCAACAATTGACCCACACCCACCATGTGACCACCCAAGCTCCCCATGCAAGGTCAATCAACCGCAAATAGAAGGAGCTCCGACCGCAAATAGAAGGAGCTCCGAGAACTTTCACCAATGCAAAGCTGCCCCCAAGCTGTAGCGCACTTCAGCAGCAGGCTTCCTTTACCCTGACACCTAGAGAGGAAGGCACAATAAACCACACACAAGTAATCCCAATAGTAAAGATAACCAAAATGCACCACTGTGCCCCCCTTACCTGGGCCTGGCTAGTGCATGAGATTAGGCACCTGCTTCTGCTGTAGCAACCAACAGTTTCTGCTTTCTCCATGTTGCACAGTGCAGCAGAATTCTGAGAATGCGGAGTGGCCAGGACCCGCAGATCACATGTGACAAGCCTCCACCACTGCAGCGGCTTCCCTGCACTGCAGGAACCACCTTGCAAGTCCTGGGCTGCATGACACAAGCCCATATAACTCCTAACAGCATCGGGCACACAGGCACAGACAACCCTGCTGGCCACTGCTCCCCTGGGCTGGAGGAGGAAAAAAAGGCACTGCAACACCCCCATCATCCGACAGGAGGGAGGGTGCAGGGATGGTCAGAAGGCCCTCTGGAAGGGCTTGGAGACAGGCAACCGGGGGCCTTCTGGAAGGGCTTGGAGACAGGCAACCGGGGCCCTCTGGAAGGGCTTGGAGACAGGCAACCGGGGCCCTCTGGAAGGGCTTGGAGACACGCAACCGGGGCCCTCTGGAAGGGCTTGGAGACACGCAACCGGGGCCCTCTGGAAGGGCTTGGAGACACGCAACCGGGGCCCTCTGGAAGGGCTTGGAGACACGCAACCGGGGCCCTCTGGAAGGGCTTGGAGACACGCAACCGGGGCCCTCTGGAAGGGCTTGGAGACACGCAACCGGGGCCCTCTGGAAGGGCTTGGAGACACGCAACCGGGGCCCTCTGGAAGGGCTTGGAGACACGCAACCGGGGGCCCTCTGGAAGGGCTTGGAGACACGCAACCGGGGGCCCTCTGGAAGGGCTTGGAGACACGCAACCGGGGCCCCTCTGGAAGGGCTTGGAGACACGCAACCGGGGCCCCTCTGGAAGGGCTTGGAGACACGCAACCGGGGCCCCTCTGGAAGGGCTTGGAGACACGCAACCGGGGCCCCTCTGGAAGGGCTTGGAGACACGCAACCGGGGGCCCTCTCGAAGGGCTTGGAGACACGCAACCGGGGCCCTCTCGAAGGGCTTGGAGACACGCAACCGGGGCCCTCTCGAAGGGCTTGGAGACACGCAACCGGGGCCCTCTCGAAGGGCTTGGAGACACGCAACCGGGGCCCTCTCGAAGGGCTTGGAGACACGCAACCGGGGCCCTCTCGAAGGGCTTGGAGACACGCAACCGGGGCCCTCTCGAAGGGCTTGGAGACACGCAACTGGGGCCCTCTCGAAGGGCTTGGAGACAGGCACCCGCGCACTTCTGATGGGCTGGAGACAGGCACCCGCGTACTTCTGATGGGCTGGAGACAGGTACTCAGGCACTTCTGATGAGCAGAAGACAGGTGGGATCATGGGAATTAAAAATATACCAAAGTTTTGGTTGTCCCTATGAAAGAAATAGAGGAAATATTACAATGGGGACACTAGTTCTGGTGACCTGGCGGTCCCCATGGAAAACCCTTAATCTGCAGGGATTTCTTTTCAGTTCCTGTTCAGCTATGGGACAGGAAATGAAGGAAAATCTCGGCAATGGGACAGATTGCAAAAAAATATCTGAGATTATAACTCCCCCCCCCCCTTCTCTATACAAAAAGAAGGTTTTGCTTGTAGTTCTACTTTAAGTGGCTTTTTTCTTTACTTCACTTTTTTTATCAGGAGAGCTTTATTTGCTTTAACCTTAAACAATAAAGGGAAACAAATACAATCCCATTTTAAGTGGGCTCCAGCAAGAATTGACCCACCCCCGCCATGTGACCACCCAAGCTCCCCATGCAAGGTCAAACAACCGCAAATAGAGGAGAGAGGAAGGAGCTCCGAAAACCTTCACCAATGCAGAGCAGCACCCCAGCTTTAGCGCAGTTCAGCAGCAGACTTCCATCACCCTTTACTTCTATCTCATGATCCTCCTAGATTTTCTTGTAGCTAAAAAACAACACAGGTTACATATTCTAACTACTAAATAGTATGCTTACCAATTTACCAAACTAACCCAAACAGCAAAGTCTTGCCAGAGCCCAACCATACTGATCATTCAGATGATCCGCAACAAGATTTAGATAGATTTAGATAGCTCCAGGCTGGGCATAAATCAGCAGCGAAGGGGAATTACTGGCATTGTATACAAACTACGCTAGAGAGGGTTTGATTACGCAACATATCATTTGCATTGCACATGAACGAAACACGGCTCTAGTAAAGCAGCCAATAACTATATGCATTGCCTATGAACTCTGCCTTGTTGGGACCACAAAGAGCATATGCGCAAGGGGAAATCATTTGCAATGCATTCTACACTGCTCCAGGGTGGGCATATAAATGAGCAGCAAAGGGGAATTAATGGCACTGTATTCGAACAATGCTCAACTGGACTTCAATACACATCATTTGCATTTCATCCCATCACTCCAGCACAGGAACCAGGCACTATGGGGGTAGCATACGAATGCTGTTCTGTTGGGACAACAAAGAGCCTGCAATCAATGGGAAATTATTTGCAACCGCGTACTATGCTGCTCCAAGGTGGGCATTAATGAGCAGCAATTAGGGAATTAACAGCCTTTTATACAAAGCTACATTGGGCTTTGGGAGAGGGCCATTTCCATTGTAAGCCATAATCAAACATCTAGAGTGATTGTTAGGATGCACTAGGAGCAGTTGGAGAGAAAACTGAATCTGATCTAGCCCTGACCTTCTCTTCCCCCAATCCAGCAAGGACTTTGATAGCCCCAGTCCCTCAACCCTCTACTACAGAACAGCCCAGCAACCAGTCCAGGTACCCAATTACAGCTCACAATAGAAATTTGGCAACAATTCTTGCAACAGCTAATCCTTTACTTCCAGAGAGCGGGGGCTCCCTGTACACTTTCGCAAGAGGGATCTCAGTGTGGGGATATTTAGCAAGCTATAGAATATAGTGGTGAAATATGTAGTAAAGCTTTGGGTCCACAAAACTGAGTGGCTAAACCCAAGCAATGTGTTATGATGAAAGCTCATAACTCAGTTGATCGCCTTCCTTACTCAGCATAACAAAACACTAAGTACGTTAATTTTTGGGTCCACAAAATTGAGTGGCTAAACCCAACCAATGAGTTATGATGAAAGCTCAAAACTCAGTTGCTTTTATTCCTTAGCATTGCAAAACTTATTACATTCATTTTTCGGTCCACAAAATTGAGTGGCTAACTCAAGCCATGAATTACATTGGTACCCACCATCCGTTAATGCTGCAGGAGCAGAAAAGGGATTTCATCTTGCTTGGAGTGTTCATGGCTTCCAATTTTGCTTGGAGTGTTCATGGCTTCCCACCTTGCTGATCATTGCTTCCAACTATTAATGGAAAAGATAAAATTTACAATGGCATCATGCCTATGTTTTCAAAGATAATGAAATAGGAGATTTTAGTTAAAAACACACACAATATAAACCATGTCATGAGAAAGACTTTCACCGTGAACTAAAATGCTTGCTGCATGGTTGTTATGGTTAAATCTGGCTTCACTGTGTTCCAGGTCGCCTTCAGGAATCTTCCCTGCTGTGGCATTGTATTCCGACAGCGGGGAGACTCCCCTGCTGTTTAACCACTTGCCGACCGCCGCAAGTACATATACTGAGGCGGTCAGCCCCGGCCAGGCAAAGTGACGTACCGGTACGTCACTAGCCTTCGCCGCTCTAGCGCCTGCGGTCCCGCCGATGATTTGATTGGGTTCAGAACCGATCAGTCATCAGGTCCAGGCCAATCATTTTTGGCCTGGACCTGTTGATCAGTCCTGCCCAATCAAATGACACTCAAAGCCTGTGAAATGTAAACACAGGCTTAGAGAAGAGGTGCCCTCCCCTCCCATCGTCCTTTTTGGATCCAGCGTGAGAGGAGAGCACATCTGAGTAACTGCACAAGCACACCCACACACAGGTAGATAGGCACATTTAACCCCCGATCGCCCCCCCCCCCCCAATTAACCCCTACAGCCCCTGACACAACACACTGTATACAGCATATAGCATTTTCCTATATACCTGTATAAGTGTGATTTGTGGTCAGGTGTAGCGCTTGCGACCCCCCCCTTTTCCACTTAAATTACCCCCCAATAAAGATTTAACCCCCTGATCCCCCCCTGATCACCTCCAGTTAACCCCTACCCCGCTGTCACATTCAACACTAATACAAACGTAATATACAGTGTTTTTGTATTAGTGTGATTGTGATCAGAATTAGCGCAGGCGACTAAGTTTCTGTCCCAAGAAGGTTTAGGGTCCCCGCCACCCCCCAATAAAGATTTAACCCTCTGATCCCCCCTACACCACCTGCCACACACACTGTATACAGTATATAGCATTTTCTATATACCCGTATAAGTGTGACTTGTGACCAGGTTTAGCGCTTGCCACTGTTTCTTTTATCTGTAGGATACCCGCCAGCTCCTCCCAATAAAGATTTAACCCCCTGATCCCCCCGATCACATCCAGTTAACCCCTTCCCCCCTGTCACATTGCACACTAATACACACATAATATACTGTTTTTACTGTATTTTGTATTAGTGCGCTTGTGACTTGAGTTTGTGCTAGCGAGTTAGTTTCTATCCCAAAGGAGATTTAGGGTCCCCGAAGACCCCTGGCGCATAGTTAGAAATAACCCCTTGATTACCACACACATACGCACACATACACTTCCATTACTAGTATAGTGTTTGAACAGATCAATATCTGATCAGAACTATACTAGTGCCCCCATAGTTTGGGGTTCCCAAAACGCGGTGTTTGCACGGTCAGCACTGATTCCTGCCAGTGCCTGCGTTTAACCCTTTCACCCAGGCAAGTGTAGTAATCAATAGATTACTGTCACTTACAAAAAAACAACACACAAAACTGCTGTGTTAAGAGTCAGGCCTGATCCCTGCTAGCATTAGCAGTTTTTTTGGTAGCGCTTGAAATAGTCCTTGACAACCAGGTGCTTTTATTACCTGTGAGTCGCACCACTGTACCGGTAAATTTAGTTACCAAAATGGCCAAACGTTGGTACAGTGGTGAAGAGGTATATAATATACTGTCCGTGTCAGATGATAGCGATGGGGAAGCTACACTGGCAGAATCAGGGTCAGTATATGAACCAGATGACGGCAGCGGCTCCCTGACAGATAGCTCCGACGACAGATGGGTCCCTGTTAGACCTAGGCTTACCGGACCCCATTCTGGAGTTGTTGAGATGCAGGAATCACAGGGTGCTCGTATGGAGCAGAGTGTGGTTACTAGTGCCGCTCATCCTTCTGGTGACCTGGCAAGCGCCAGCGGCCTAGTACACCCTGGACCTAGTACAACCAGCACTGCAGTATCACCTGGTGACGTGGCGAGTCCCCTAAGTGCAGTTGAAGTTCGTGCGGTGGCTAGCACAAGTAGTGGCCCGCAGCCACCGCGTATTTGTAGACAGGCCCGTAGAGCCCATAGTGCCCTCCCTGATGCGCTGGCATATCCCAATTGGCAACCCACTGATTCTACAGCGCCAGTACTTCCCCCATTCACTGCCCAACCTGGAATCCACGTGGAGACAGCTGGTTTTACGCCCCTGAACTTTTTTTGAGCTGTTCTTCACAGAAGATCTTTACAAATCTATTGTGGATCAATCAAATTTATATGCATGACGATTCATCGCCGCCAACCCAAATTCGCCCCTTGCCAGACCATTTGGCTGGAAACCTAACGGTTTCCGATTTTAAAATATTTCTGGGCCTTTCCCTCCACATGGGCATTACCAAACAAGAGTGAAGTGTGGCTATATTGGTCCACTAGCCCAGTTCACCATATGCGACAATGAACTCTGTCGTCCTCGGGGAGACCCTGAATATGATCGGCTCCACAAAATTCGGCCCCTCAGACCACTTCAATCAGCGGTTTGCAGCCTTGTTCACCCCTGAACAAGTTGTCTGCTTTGACGAGTCCCTGATTAAATTTACTGGCCGCCTTGTTATGAAACAGTACCTCCCCAGCAAGCGTGCCAAGTACGGGGTCAAGCTGTATAAATTGTGTGACAGGGCCACAGGTTATACAGTTAGTTTCCGGGTCTATGAGGGAAAAGATAGCTGTGTGGAGCCCCCCAACTGCCCAGACTACATAGGGAGCAGCGGCAAGATTGTTTGGGACTTGGTGTCACCCTTATCCGGAAAGGGGTACCATTTGTACGTGGACAACTTTTACACAAGCGTGCCACTATTTAGTCATCTTTCTGAATTACAAATTGGCGCATGTGGCACCGTGCAACCTAATCGCCGGGGCTTCCCCCAACGGCTTGTAAATTCCCGTCTTAGTCGGGGGGCAAGAGCCTGCTTGAAAACGGACAAATTGCTTGCGGTGAAGCGGAAGGATACACGGGATGTTTATGTTCTGTCCTCCCTTCACGCAGACACGACGATCCAAATCCCTAGGCAACTAGCGTTATGGAGAAACCCCTCTGTGTCCACGAATATAACCTTAATATGGGAGGGATGGACCTTAACGACCAGCTTTTGGCGCCGTATTTAGTTGCCCGTAAAGCCAGACACTGGTACAAAAAAGTGTCAGTTTACCTTTTCCAATTGGCTATGCTGGACGCCTTTGTCCTATACAGGGCGTCAGGAAGAACTGGATCCTTCCGGGAATTCCAGGAAGCGATCATCCTTACCTACCTGTACCCAGGAGGCATGCCTGCCCAACTTCCCCTTCCAGATGCAGTGAGCCGGCTGCATGAGAGACATTTTCCTTATGTCCTCCCGAGTACCCCTACCCAAAGACGACCCCAAAGACGATGTCGTATCTGTAGCAGGCGCGGATGTAGGCGTGACACCCGTTATTATTGTCCCAAATGTCCTGACCAACCTGGTCTCTGCATCGGGGAATGTTTCGAGTGCTACCATACACTAGTGGAGTATTAGTGTAGGGTACAGCACGACACAGTGTAGGGCACACAAACACAGGGTCTCGAAAGATGTTGGATGTCCAACGACATTTTGAGAGACCCAAGCTTAAAGATCGCAGTCCCAAATCAAGGAACAACAGTTAGAAAGAAAAATAAAAGGATCCAAAAACTGTTGTTGTGTCAGTCATTTTATATGTTCTTCTACTCTTCCTACTGTACTTTTAATGCACTTTGTTTTTTCATTCTTTTGTGACCTGTTTCTCTTGCAGGTACTCATCGGCTGCCACGATATTGATTTTATATATTCTGACACAAACAGCGTTTGCATTCAGCATATATGGATACCTTTGCTGGCAGCAGCTGTGGTGATTTTCTGATTTCAGCACTGCAGTTAAAATCCTATTTTGGTAACGTGGATAGTGTCGTGTATACCCATCATTAAATTCAGTGGGTGGTTGTTTGGGCGGTTAATGATGAGTAATACTACGCATTATTCCTGTGCTGATTTCTGATAGGTTCTTTTTTTTTCATTCAGCCCACAGGCTGCATGAAAAAAAAAAAACCTATATGCCAAACAAGGACCAGCAATGTACTGGTACGTTGCTGGACTTTGAGTGGTTATACCAGGATGATGCCTGCAGATTTAGGCATCATCTTGGTATCGTTTTTTACAGCCAGCGGTCGGCTCGCATGTAAAAGCAATCCTAGCAGGTAATTGGCCGCTAGACTGCTTTTACATGCAGTGGGAGGGGACCCCCACCGCCGCCTTCCGCAGCCTTCCGCAGCCTTCCGTGGTTTTTCACGGGCTCTCCTGTCCCACCGGTTAACCCGAGAGTGCAGCTGGTGGTTCAATTATCTAACCATAGATTTAATTGGAGATGAGAATGGCTCCAATCATCTCTATGGCCTAAGATACCGGAAGCTACGAGCATTTCATGACTTCTGTTTCACCAGAAATAAACAGGGCCATTGGGAAATTGGGAAAGTATTTTATCACACCAATTTTGGTGTGGTCAGATGCGTTAAGGTCAGAGGAGAGATCTAGAGTCTTATGGCACTTTTCCACTGCAAGTACCGGCTCGGTTCTACTCGGCCCTGCTTGGCCCGGTTTGCTTTTCCACTGCTGGTACCGCATGGTATAGTGTCGGAACGGTTCGGTACGGTATAGGTTTGCTTTTCCACTAAAGTAGTACTAAAGTTAAGTGGGTGGGATAACAACGGGGTGGGTGGGATTCTCTGACCAATCAGTGGCTAGTAGTGACTGCATGCAAAGGATTGTGGGATATGGTACCTGGAACCACAAACTGTTTTTTCAGAGCCGTACCGTACAGTTCGGTTCCATCCAGTGGAAAAGCAAACCTATACCGTACCGTACCAAACCGTTCCGACCCTATACCATGCGGTACCAACAGTGGAAAAGCACAAAAGCGCGCTGAACCGGTAAGGTTCCATGCAGTGGAAAAGCGCCATAAAAGACCCCAATTTTTTTTTAAAAAAAGAGTACCTGAACTGAAATAACAAAAATGATGTAAAAAAAAAAAAATGAAAGGAAAGGTGTCAAAATAACATAAAAAAAAAAAAAAAACAAGCCCCCCCCTGTCCCCCCGTGCTTGCGCGCAATGGCGCACGCAAGCGTTGGTCTAGTGACAAATGTAAACCGCAATTGCAGCATGCATGTGAGGTATCACCGCAAACGCCAGGTTGAGTGCAGTAATTCTTGCAGTAGACCTCCTCTGTAAGTCTAAAGTGGTAACCTGTAAAGACTTTTAAAGGTTTCTAAAAATGTACGTACTTTGTTGCCGCTGCAGAGGCGTGTGTAATTTTTAAAGCATGTCATGTTTGGTATCTATGTACTTGGCATAAGATCATCTTTTAAATTTTACCAAACAAATTGGAATTATATAGTGTATTTGTGCAACAAATTAAAAAAATGTATTTTTTTTCGCAGAAATTGCGTTTGGAAAATCTGTGCGCAAATACCATGTGACAAAAAATTTTGCAACATCCACCATTTTATTCTATAGGGCCTCTGCTTTAAAGAAATATATAATGTTTGGGGGTTCAAAGTAATTTTCTTGTAAAAAAAAAATATATATTTTTTCATGTAAACAAAAAGTCACAGAAAAGGCTTGGTTTTCAAGTGGTTAGAAGAGTGGGTGATGTGTGGATAAGATTGAGCATAAAATGCCGGGACAGTTCAAACACCCCCCAAATGACCCCTTTTTGAAAAGTAGACACCCAAAGCTATTTGCCGAGAGGCATGGTGAGTCCATGGAATATTTTATATTTTGCCACAAGTGTCGGGAAAATTATAATTTCTTTTTTTTGTTGTTTTTACAGAAAGTTGTCACTAAATGATATATTGCTCACACATGCCATGGGTATATGTGAAAAGACACCCCAAAATACATTCTGCTGCTTCTCCTGAGTACAGGGATACCACGTGTGAGACTTTTTGGCAGCCTAGCTGTGTACGCGACCCCGAAAACCAATCCACATCTTCAGGTTTTCTAATGGCGTAAATTGCTGATTTTACCCCTGACTACCTGTCACAGTTTCAGAGGCCCTGAAATTTCAAGATAGCAATGAAAAGCAATGAAAAATGTACGCCCTTCGAAATTCTGATGGTGGCGACTTGTTTTCGGGCTCCCGTACACAGCTAGGCTCCCAAAAAGTCTCACATATGTGGTATCCATGTACTCAGGAGAAGCAGCAGAATATATTTTGGGGTGTAATTACACATATACCCATGGCATGTGTGAGCAATATATCATTTCAATGACCACTTGGTGTAAAAAAAAATATATATATTTTTTTAGTCATTTTTCAAACACCTGTGACAAAAAAATGAAATATTCAATGAGCTCAACATGCCTCTCAGAACATTCCTTAGGATGTCTACTTTCCAAAAAGTGGTAGTTTGGGGGGGTTTTGTACTGCCCTGCCATTTTAGCACTTCATGAAATAAGATAGGCAGTCAGAAATTAAAGCTGTGTAAATTTCAGTATTTACACCATAGTTTGTAGACGCTATAACTTTTGCGCAAACCAATAAAAATACACTCATTGAATTTTTTTTTGTCAAAGACATCGCTAAATATATTTTGGCCAAAAAAATGACATAAATTGAGTATATTGGATATTTTTTAAAAGACAAAGTTAAAAATGTCATTTTTTTGCATAATTTTCGCTCTTTTTTTATTGATATCGCAAAAAATAAAAAAACGCAGAGGTGATCAAATACCACCAAAACAAAGCTCTGTTTGTGGTAAAATAAAGGATGTAAATTTCGTTTGGGTACGACATTGCATGACCGCACAATTGTCAGTTAAAATTCACAAAGTGCCAAGTTGAAAAAAGGGGTCTGGTCAGGAAGGGGGTAAAATCTTCCGGGGCTTAAGTGGTTAACTATACACATCAGCTCTGCAGCCTACTGCACTGATCGAGCGAGAATAGGACTCCTGTAAACCGCATTGGCCACACATTGATCGAAATTCAGCTGGGCCCTGCTGAACCAGCCACATTTTGATCCATGTATGGCCAGTTTAACCACTTGCCGACCCGCCGCACGACTATCTACGTCGGCGGTCAGCCCCTCACAGGCAAACTAACGTAGGGCTACGTTGCTTGCTTGTGAGGGTCTAGGGAGCGAGCGCGCGCCCCCCGGGGCGCGCTCCCGCTCCCGCGTGGTCACGGTCACTCGGCGATCGGCGGGGGAGAGGGAGAATGTCAGGCAGCTTGTGTAAACAAACTGCCTGTCATTCTCCTCGCTGCAAAGACACTGATAAAACGGATCTGGTATGTAGATCCGTTGATCAGTGTCCTTACAGCTAGAGCCACAGCCAATCACAGTAGAAACCACGCCCCTAGGGACACACACAGCCCCTCCCTTCCAAATAAAGTTAACCCCTTCACTACCAGTGTATTTTTACAGTAACAGTGCATATGTATAGCACTGATTACTGTAGAAATGTCACTGGTAACCCCAAAAGTGTCAAAAATGTCAGTCAAGGGTCCGATCTGTCCGCCGCAATGTCGCAGTACCGCAAAAAAAATCGCAGATCGCCGCCATTACGCGTTAAAAAAAAAAAACAACAAAAATGACAAAAATCTTTCCCTTTGTTAGTAAACGCGATAACTTTTGCGCAAACCAATCAAAATACGCTTTTTGCGATTTTTTTTACCAAACATAGGTAGCATAAAATAAATTGGCCGAAAATTTTTAAAAATTTAGATTTTTACATTTTTTTTGGGGGAATTTCATATAAAAAAATGTGAAAAATATTGCTATTTTTGCAAAATTGACGCTCTTTTTTTGTTTATAGCGCGTGATCAAAAAATCGCACAGGTGATCAAATACCACCAAAAGAAAGCTCTGTTTGTGGGAAAAAAAGGACGTCAAATTCGTTTAGGTACAGCGTCGCACGACCGCGCAATTGTGCGTTAAATTCACGCAGTGCCGAATCGCAAAATACCCCCTGGTCGGAATGGGGGTAAAATCTTCCGGGGCTTAAGTGGTTAAGGAAGTTACAAGTCTTTCTGCATACATGTCATGGTTTAAGGCTGGCCATACATGGAACTGTTAAACTGAACAGATTTCCCCATCCACACAAGCGAGGTGTGTTGTGGAAGTTTTATTAATATTTATGTGGACATTTCTTTAGGATGTATTTTTAGTTAAATTGCCATTATGTCTCCCAGTGTCAGTGTACCGGTACCTCGTAACTTTAATCACTATGCGAATATTGCTTTAAGTGGCATTGAGGAAAGACCTGTTAGTGGAACTCTTCCATTAGATGGAATTGCACAAAACTTGTAGCCTGATTTATGGCAAGGAGAAATCCATCACACAAATATATATCCGCCATCGAGAGCACCAGTATTCACTGCAGAGATTTGTTTGTGATGTGGAATTCTTATCGTTTTACCAGGATTAATGGCTGGCATCTTTCTATTATATTTGATCCATATGACTGACATAAGACTGCTGCTATTGTCTTTTGCAGATATAATGAAGTCCCATTCACTGGAACAATAGCATGATCAGTATCAAATAGGGTATATATGAACCATATTTGATAGGATCCACTAACAGGATATGATGAGTTCATGCTTGTGAATTAGTTGTGTTTCTTTGTTCACCTGGCAGTTAGTCTCTGCACTCAGTGATGTTCATACATAAACAATGACTCTTCTTTTCTATTGTACTTTGGAATGTATATATGTCTGGGGGCGTGGCCAGCGCGGGACAGTGATGGACGCCTGATCTCCCGCTCCGCAGACAGACGACTCCATCCAGGGCCATCCACAGCGACACAGACAGGATTCCGAGCCCGATTCTCACCCCAGTTGACCGCGGCAACCTGCAGCGATGTCCCACAAGCGAAAGGAGAAAGGGCCGAAGAAACTCACCACTTGCTTCCCCGCGCCTCGGGGGAAGCAGCGGGTGCACTATACTGACCTGCCGGAGGACGCTGCCTCGGCTGAACCCCTGCTGTCAGGTACTCTCTCCTCCTTCGCATCTGCTCCCTCCAGCCCTTCCTGCACGAGCCCAGCTAAGTCAAAAATGAGGCTAGACAGCGCTGACAAGGCCCCACAGCCTGGGAGCTCCAGTAACCCTCTACTGCCCATCTCCCTGGGGACATCTCCATTTGCGGCCTTTCCCACGGTAGGCCAGCCTATCATGGACACAGCTCTCAAGGAAATGATGTATGCCCTCCATACCTCTCTCCAAGCGAACATTGTGACACTTGCTAACAAATTCTCAGCAGAAGTCCACTCCCTAGGGGACAGGGTACACACTGTAGAATACTCCATATCAGAGATTGTGACCACTGTGAATGATTTGGTAGAGGCACATGAAGAACATGTGGATGAGCGACACTGGATCAAAGCAAAAATCGCAGATCTGGAGGATCGCTCCAGAAGAAATAACCTTAAAATCCGTGGCATTCCTGAAACTGCTTCCTGCTGAGCTACACAAATTTGCCACGGACCTTTTCTTAGCTATATTGCCTGGAGCGTCTCCCCTGGAGCTGACGGTTGACCATATTCACAGGGTTCCAAAGCCCCCTTTCCTCCCTCAGCATGTTCCCCGCGACACATTGCTACGTGTGCACTTCTACCAAACTAAGGAATCCATCTTAACCAAAGCTAGATCCCTGGGCACTCTCCCTGACCCCCTACTCAGCTGTGCAAATCTTCACGGACCTCTCTAAGCATACCCTAGATATGCGCAGACAACTTTCCACCATTACCAAAGCAGTGCGCAACCACAACCTGCCGTACAAGTGGAAACACCCTTCCAAGATCTTAGTGGAGCGGAATGGAGAATCATACACAGTCACCACGCTTGAAAGGGGCATATCCCTGTTAAATTCTTGGGGCATCATCCCTGATCCGGTTCCCCCCCGGGAGCGAAAAAATCCCAGAGCAGAGTTCCCCCTCAAATGGCATTCCCTGCCTCAATGCTCCGCAAGGGACACTTGAAGTCTGGACTCGAGCATCCTATTTTTTTTTTTTTATCTTTTTTTACCTCTTCATCATTGGGTCCTGTTCTGAATCCAGCCCATTTGGCTACTGAACTGTTCTTACCCCCATTTGGAAACGGCTACACCAGCCCATGGTTTCCACCCGATTTTATGTTCCCTTGTTGTCTTGATTTGTTTTGTGTTGTCCTCTTTTTTTCCCCCTTCTGCAGGTGTAACAGATGTTGTGCTCCCAAGCAACGCTAGGTCTCCTTCCAGGACCTATTGGAATTTCCTTAAGCTCTCCAGATCCGCCAGCACACTCTACAGCCACCCTGGAGCATGCCTAGACTGTCAACAGCTCATCACTCATTCTTTAAGTTTCCAAAAGACTGCTTACGGTTCCGTGAGTAACGACTTATCGCTCTAACACTCACTTATGACAGTTAAAATCTTATCCCTTAACGCCAATGGCCTCAACCCTCTGGCCAAGTGAGCTTCGCTGTGGCGCACTGCCATCAAGCACAAAGCAGATGTAGTTTGTGCCCAAGAGACTCATTTTTTGGATCAGCATGCTCCTACCTGCTCCCATAGAGACTACCCTACAGTATTCACATCCTCCTGTTCCAAGAAGAGGAAGGGTGTCCTATTGGCCGTTCACAAAGATCTGGACTTTGATCTAATGTCGTCAGTAACAGACACCAACGGTAGATACCTCATCATTGTCTGTTCTATTAATGGCTTTACAGTGACTTTAGTTTCTGTTTATGCCCCCAACGTCCATCAAATTCGCTTTCTGAATCGAATTATGAAAAAATTTGTGCAGTTCAAAAGGGTCCCCTAGTGCTATGTGGTGACTTTAACCTACCCCCGGATAGAACCGTGGACATTTCAGCCACCACCAAATGTCATCAATCCCTGCAAGGGTTTATCCATAGAAACTACCTCTACGACATTTGGAGGTGCCACCATCCCTCTGACCGGGAATTCTCCCACCATTCAGTGGTGCATAATACTTATTCACGTATTGATGTTATTTTATCTGATATGTCGATTCTCCAGAGAGCAGTGGACTCAGAGATAGCCCCAATTACTTGGTCTGACTACGCCCCAGTGAGCGTTGTACTTTCACTGTCTTCTAAAACATCTTCGCAAAAACCTTGGAGAGCAAATGCTGGAATTCTTAAGATCCCAGAAAATGTAGATTTTCTTAAACACTCCATTTCTGATTTTTTTAAAAATAACCAGGGGTCGGTATCTGAGTCCGCGACTCTCTGGAATGCCCATAAGGCATTCAGTAGAGGGGTTCTGATCCAACTGCAGCGTAGAACAAACAGAAAACGCTCGCACATTGTAGACAAACTCACCCGAGACATCACCTTTACAGAAGCTCAAAACCAAACTAGCCCCTCCGCAGACCTCAAAATCAAGCTCTTATCACTTAGGCAGGAACTTAGATCACATCTCCTTGACACGAACGAACGCAATCTCCGAAAAATTAAGGCCACTTATTATGCCACCAACAACAAGGCAGGCAAATTATTAGCCACCAGACTTAAAGGGCAATGTCTTAAACACAAAATTAAATATATCATTCACCCCCACACAAACGAGCAGCTCTATGACCCCAGAGACATGGCCAATGCCTTTAGTAGCTACTACGAATCTTTGTACAACCTTAAAGACTCCCAGTCTACGTCGCCTACTCCTGACCACATCAAAAACTTTCTAGACAGCATCTCCCTTCCTACCCTCACTCCCGCACAATCTGCACAACTTAACACCCCCTTCACGGTAGAGGAGGTTTGTGAAGCCATAGCGTCCCTACCAACTGCGAAATCCCCAGGCCCGGATGGCTTGATTAATGACTATTATAAAGCTCCCAAGCAGGGGTCTTCAAACTATGGCCCTCCAGTTGTTCAGGAACTACAATTCCCATCATGCCTAGTCATGTTTGGGCATGTCAGAGTTTTACAATGCCTCATGGGTGTGTAGTTCTGCAACAGCTGGAGGGCCGTAGTTTGAGGATCCCTGCTCTAAAGGATGTCCTAGCTCCCCACCTGTGCATGTTGTTTAACGATGCCACCACATCCTCTTCATTCCCAACGGAAATGCTTGAGGCCACTATCATCACCCTCCCCAAGCTGAGTAAGAACCAATCACTCCGCAAAATTTCCATCCCATCTCCTTACTCAATTCAGACATAAAAATCTATGCCAAAATGGTAGCTAATAGACTAATGCCCATCCTCCCACAGCTTATCCACAAGGACCAATCGGGTTTCACCTTAGGTAGACAATTCGCAGACGCAACCAGACGCCTCATTAACATTATTCACAATGCAAATGCTTCTAGAACGCCTTCTCTGCTCCTGTCACTGGATGCAGATAAGGCATTCGATAGAGTGCACTGGGGGTACCTTCAGGAGGTGCTCCGCAGATTTGGTATAAACGGCAGAATGCATGCGGCTATATTAGCGCTCTATTCTCATCCATCAGCCCGAGTACTTGTTGACGCCTCCCTTTCCTCACCTTTCCATATTACTAATGGGACGCGGCAGGGATGCCCACTCTCCCCCCTGGTCTTTAATATGGCCATAGAACCTCTGGCCCAAAAAATCAGAATGGACCCCGGCATCACGGGCATAATTATCGGCTCTCAGGAGAACCACATCAGCTTGTTCGCTTATGATATCCTGATGGTATTGAACCCCGTCACCTCACTTCCACGAAGGATATCCTTACAGCGTTCAGAGAAGTTTCACTATACAAGGTAAATGAGGCCAAATCCCATATATTTAATTTAGGTGTAGACGGAACAACCAGAAACCTTCTCAATCGGTCACTCCCGTACAAATGGGCAGATGCGGGTATTACCTATCTGGGCATTACGCTTACCAAATCCACATCCCTACTTTTTCAAGCTAATTTCTCTCCCTTCAAGAGCCAATTGGCCACGGAACTGCAATCTTTGGCAAAATTTTAACTTGCGTGGTCGGGACGCCTGGCTGCTTTTAAGATGTGCACATTGCCCAAACTTCGGTACCTATTCAGGTCGCTACCTACCCCCGTCCCCAAGTCATTCCTGCGTTCACTACAGACGATGCGGTCTCGTTATCTGTGGCAAGACAAAACGGTCTTGGTGTGCTAAAGGGATCTTACTGAAATCCAGGGAACCCGGAGGTGCCTCCATGCCTGACCTGGAAGATTATTACACAGCCTCCATAATCTCCCAGTTGCGGACTTGGTTCCAGCGAACACCAGACAGCCTCTGGAGAGCACTGGAAAGAGACCAAACCCCTCAAAAGGACCTCTCATCATGGTTATGCAGTAGGAACATAGGGGACAAACTTCCGGAAAAAACATATCGCCGACCATCAGAGCATCGGTCTCGGCTTGGCTACATTTGACACACTCTAGATGGAAACACCTCACTTACCACGATCTCCCTTCCTATGTCCAGCATCCTTCAAGTGGTCCCAGATATGAACCTCAACCGATGGATACTCCATGGCTGAACCACCTTAGATGCCCTGTATAATCTCTGAGTCCTTAAACCCTTTTCACAGTTAGTGTCGGAATATCACATTCCCACAACGGAATGGTACTGTTACATCCAAATTAAGTCCTGCCTGACACAAAACCCCCAGCTCAGAGCTCCCCTCCCGAAGAAAATTTGGGATTACCTCACATCCACTTTGTCGAAAGCCAAGGTCATATCTACAATTTATCCCGTCCTCGGTGAGAAGAACGTCCTGACCAAGACTCCCCCCCCCCCCTACTTAAATGGGAAGGAGATTTGGGCACAGTTTTTTCCCAGCGTCAGTGGTCCCTGGCCCTAACCTCAGGTTGTAAAGCCTCCCTGAGCGCTTCTAAAGATATCCTTGAGATGGTATCTCACACCGCATATCATAGCAAAATTCGACGACAACACCCCCCCAACATGTTGGCGAGAGTGTGGTCAGCAGGGTACCAAACATATACTGTGGGATTGCCCGCCCATACGAGCCCTATGGTCTGAAGCCTTTTTACTCTCAAAAATTACTCAAATACCCCTAGACCCCTCCCCAGAGCTAGGTCTACTTAATCTGACAATAGAAAAAATACCGCTGCAACTCCGCAAAATAGTATTGAATATACTCCTGGCAACAAGATTAAGCATCACTAGGAAATGGAACACCATCCAACCCCCATCATTGCTAGACATTGTCCGTACCACCCAATTGCACTACACATATGAACTGATTATGTCCCCCTCTAGCGAGCATTACCATAAAGAAAGAAAGAAATGGCACCCCTGGTGTCAATGGTTCAGTTCGAATTTTGATGTATAATCTAAGTTGATCACTAGATGGCGCACTTGTTTTTTCATTAGCTGTTGTGAGTGGTGAAGATGTAGGTATAATGCATTGTACTTTTCACCTGCCGATATTGTAGATGTTACGTGCTATCTGAGCTGATAAGGTCTGGAAAGATATTGATGATTGAATTCTTCACAGTTTTACCGGTTACACATGTTTTGCAAACCTGCTTGTTGTTTTCCCTTGTTGTATGACAAAAATTACAATAAAAACTATTTGAAATGAATGTATACATGTCTGTGATTGGTTGTCTTGAAGCCACTCCCTTGTAACCCCCTTCCTTTTGCTCACTTGCTGTAAATAAACCTAGCGCTGCTCTGGAGGGCTCAGAGACTTTCACACACACACTCACTCAGACACAGAGAGACCCTTCAGATGGCATCGATATGACCCAACGTGACGGTTCCTTTGTCGCCGAGTGCGCTGGGCTAACCTTATACAAAAAAGGTTTACATTGTACTTTTCAATACAAGGGATTAATGGCGTTTGGCACATAATATCCACAAGTGCGCTTTTCATTGCAGCAAATTTCAATGCTCCAATCATTTCCACAACAGGTGGAAAGAGACATCCTTCCAATTGTTGTAATGTATTTGACAGCGGGGAGACTCCTCCGCTGTCAGAATACACTAAGCAGTGCTTATTGAAAAGGAACAACAAGCTGGCTCGAGAGAAGTCTATCATCAGATCTACATTTCTGGAATGGGAACAGCCATAGATTAATTGAAAATGCGGCCCAGTCCCTGCTGAACTGCTTGAATCGTGATCCATCTATAGCCAGTTTTAGTTTCTCAAGAAAATCAGCAGTCTCCAGTACAAGAAAAAGGAAGAAGCCTTGACACATCAAATTATAGCCAACCAAAAAAAGAACATTCATTTCTTTGTTTGCATTTAAACATTTTCATGCACAATAAGACCGCATTTTAGTCTTAGATGGTCAAGTTACAGAAGTAATATTGAGCAAGCAACTCTTGGTTAACTACTTCAGTACAAGGCACTTTCACCCCCTTCCTGCCCAGACCAATTTTCAGCTTTCAGCGCTCTCACACTTTGAATGTTAATTACTCAGTCATGCAACGCTGTACCCAAATGTTTCTCTTTTTTTTTCACACAAATCAAGCTTTCTTTTGGTGGTATTTAATCACCCGAGTAATTTATTTTTGCGATACAAGCGAAAATTTAAAAAAAAAAAAAAAAAAAAACACATTTTGTTTTACTTTCTATTATAAAATTTGGCATATAAGTAATTTTTTTTTCATAAATTTGGGCCAAATTTTATACTACTATATATCTTTGTTAAAAAAATAACCCAAATTAGTGGATATTATTTAGTGAAAGTTAGAGTCTACAAGCTATTGTGCCAATCATTGAAAATTGATCACGCCGAATCACACCTGATGTACCGTCGGCCTATCGCATTTATTGAGGCCCTGAAATGTCAGGACAGTACAAATACCCCCCAAATTACCCCTTTTTGGAAAGTAGACATTCCAGGGTATTTAGTAAGAGGCATGGTGAGTTTTTTGAAGTTGTAATATTTTCCCACAATTCTTGGGAAAATACTTTATTTTTACACAAGATTGTCATAATAACAAGTTATTTCTCACACACAGTATATGCATACTTGCAATTACACCCCGAAATACATTCTGCTACTCCTCCTGAATATGGCAATACCAAGAGTGAGGCTTTTAAACAGCCTGGCCACATACAGAGTCCTAACATGCAAGGGGCACTGTCAGGTGTTCTAGGAGCATAAATTACACACATAATTTCATAAGTTTCACACATAATATCCTAACGACCTAACACACTTTTGAAGGCCCTGGAGCACCAGGACAATCTAATTACCCACATGACCCCATTTTGAAAAGAAAACACCCCAATGTATATTCTATGAGTCTTTTGAACATGTCATTTTTTTACACAAGTTTTTGGAAAAATGTGGAAAGAAAATAAAAAAAGTAGCACCTTCAGGCGTTCTAGGAGCATTAATTACACATCTAATTTCATTGCAACCCATCACACTTTTGAAGGCCCTGGAGCACCAGTGAGTAAATAAAAAAAAACACAAAGTTTGGGTTGTCCCCATAAAAGAAATAGAGGGGAAATATTCCAATGGGGACACTAGTTCTGGGGACCTTGTCATCCCCAAGGAAATCCCTCAATCTGCAGGGATTTCTTCTCACTTCTTGTTTGGCTATCGGACAGGAAGTGATGGAAAATCTCGGCAATGGGACAGATGGCAAAAAATATCTGACTGAGTTTATAACCCCCCCCCCCTTACTCTATACAAAATAATTTTTGCTTGTAGTTCTACTTTAAGTTGCTTTT
Source organism: Pelophylax lessonae (assembly GCF_965119305.1). Lineage (NCBI taxonomy): Eukaryota > Metazoa > Chordata > Amphibia > Anura > Ranidae > Pelophylax > Pelophylax lessonae. Next base: position 164,816 of record NW_028119971.1, read on the forward strand.
TCTAGGAAGGGCACTTCCCTTTAACAGGAGAGATCTATTTGCTTCAACCTTAAACAATAACACAGGGGAACAAATACAATCCCATTTTAAGTGGGCTCCAGCACGAATTGACCCACACCCGTCATGTGACCACCCAAGCTCCCCATACAAGGTTAAACAACTGCAAATAGAGGAGAGAGGAAGGAGCTCCGAGAACCTTCACCAATGCAAAGCTGCCCCCAAGCTGTAGCGCACTTCAGCAGCAGGCTTCCTTTACCCTGACACCTAGAGAGGAAGGCACAATAAACCACACACAAGTAATCCCAATAGTAAGGATAACCAAAATGCACCACTGTACCCCCCTTACCTGGGCCTGGCTAGTGCATGAGATGAGGCACCTGCTTCC
>NW_028119970.1:0-32500 GCF_965119305.1 Pelophylax lessonae
GCAATAACAGCTCCCCTCAATAATGAGACAAATACGCCTGGATCATGTGTCTCCTCCACTCCTTAATCTCCTCTGGGTTCTCAGGTGACTGCAGATTTCCCTTACAGGGGGTTCCTTTCCTCTCTTTAATTGATCAGGGGGGTACTGTTCCTCTGTCACTCAACAGACCTTGCAGCACTTTAAAACAAGGGGCCATCATAGTGGCACAGAATATATCGTTTTATTTTTAAAAAAATATAGTAACTCCCATATCGGAAAGCTAGACTCTGCACATTCGTATGCCACGGGACCTGTTCAGTACGTCCTGTAACGTCACTTCTGGTTTGCTTTGGTGTACGCCCTACGCGTTGCGTCACGGCACCACGTGACTTCCTCAGGGGATCATCATTGAGGTGAGCAGTTAGAGCACCTAGAAGTGCCAGCACTGAAGAGTACCTGGTTCACAGTTCTGAGGTGAAGGAAGTAGTCTAAGGAAGGTCGGAATTAAAGAAGCAATTATTGGGAATAACCACTTATTAATTGGACACTGTAACGGAGCTCCAATACCCAGCCTAGGTATCTCCGCTGTATCATCCTTGGAGCTGAGGAAGTGCTAAAATATCCAAGGCAAAATCCCCCCAGTAACTGGACGACACACAGTTCTGAGAGTCAAACTAGACTACCTTTGTTTATTGAAAAGACAAGGGATCACAATCTAGGAAAACCCCTCCCTCTTTGAGCCATCCCACACACATGGCTGAACATCCCATAATAACCTTACTTACAGGAACAATAGACAATAGACTGCAGGTATTTACCAATAACAAACCCCCACCCATCTCCTGAGGGACACGGCTCTCTCACTCATCCAACACAAACCACACTCTTAGTGTCCATTCCGCTACACTGCTCCCCCTTAACCACAAGCCGGCATACACTGTCTGATCCTAACGGATCGGCTTGGGGATGTCCGGGGAATACTCACAGATCATTTTTCCAGTTCAGTTTGTCGCGATAACCCATCAGCATTGCCATTCTGTTGTCCATACAAGTAGGGCTGAAGCTTCTTTTCCCTGGGCAGAAGCTTTCTGCTCAAGTAGGTTACGGGTTGTTCTCTGCCATCTTCTCCAACCTGGCTCAATACTGCTCCCAATACAAACATTGAAGCGTCTGGACCTCAGAAGGCCAGTAGGTCTCTGTGATGTGGGCCTGGGATCTGGACTGGCAGGAATGCTGAGGGCAACTGGCCTAGGTCGTTCCCCAGTAAGATGTCGGTGGGGAGCTCCCGTATCAACCCCACATCGATCAGACCTGACCCGTCACCCCAATTCAAGTGGACCCTCGCAGTGGGTAGCCGATGTACTGCTCCCCCTGCCATCCGTACCACTACTGAGCCTCCGGTTTGAGCGGCATCTGGGACCAGGTGTCGCTTGACCAAGGTGAGAGTAGCTCCCGTGTCTCGGAGACCTTGCGCGGGCTTTCCATTTAACTGGACAGATTGTAGATGGTGTTGTCGGTTCTCCGTAGCGGCTTGCACCAGGTTAACTTCGTGAAGGGTACCCAATTGCTCCTCGGTGGGTTTGAACCTGGGTACGACTGGGGGAACCTCTGCGGCATAGTAGGGGACCGTTGTCCGTGCTGAAGGGGGTGACCCTGGTCGGATCCCTGCAGCTTGGTTCCTGCTCTGGGTACAGTTTCGTCGATAGTGCCCAAACTGCTTGCACCTGTGGCACTGTACCCCACTGCGGGACGGGTATCTGGGTGTCTGATGTTTGGAGGAGTTTCTCCCCCTCTGTGGTAGTGGGGGTCCTGTTCGAATCCATGAAGCGTGGTTCCGATTCTGAGTGCAGTCTCTCTGATAGTGCCCAAATTTCTTGCACAAATGGCACTGCACTCCATTGTGCCCGTGGTATCGATTTTCTGGGCGCTTAGGGATTAGCCCTGATCTTTGTGGTGCTGGTGACCCTGGGTTATTGTTCAGCGGTCTGGGGTTTGGACTAAAGCTAATCTGTGATGGCCTGCGGGCATCCTGATATTCATCGGCCTGCCTGGCCGCTTCAGGGAGAGTGGTAGGTTTGCGGTCCCTTACCCACTCCTGTACCCCTGGGTTTAGTCCATTATAGAAATGTTCCAGTAAAATCAGCTGGGTGATCGCTTCTGCTGTGGTTGCCTGACAGGCTTGTAGCCAGGCTTGGGCTGCCCTCTGCATATGGCAAGCCCATTCAGTATGGGAGTCCTTCTCCTGTTTCTTGGTTTCCCTGAAGCGTCTCCTGTACGCTTCTGGGGTGATGGCATATCTTGCCAAAATCACTTCCTTTACCCGGCTATAGCTTGAGATTTCCTCTTCTGGCACGGCTCTGTAGGCTTCTGCTGCACGGCCTGACAGTTTACCAGCTAGAATCCGTACCCAGTCTGTTAGTGGTACTTGGTACAACCTGCATTGCCATTCAAAATCTTGCAGGAAGCCGTCGATCTCTTCCTCTGCTTCCACAAACATTTTAAAGGCATTATGTGGTACCTTTAATCTTGTCTCTGGTGCCTGTGTAGTAGTTGGCCGTCTCTCCGAGGCACGCTGCTCTGCCAGCCGGAGTTGGTTCTCCCGGTCCTCTCTTGCTGTGATGAAGGCATCCACTTGGGCAAACGTTGCCTGTACCAGCTCTATTGAGGGGTTTTCTCCATAAAACGCTAGCCTGCGTTTCACTTCTTTGTCAAATTCTGTATCCATGGCTTCCGTAGCTATACTGCGTGCCCGATCCTCCTCGGTCAGCTCTGCAATCAGCGTGGCTTTGGTTTTATGGCTGGCTATCTTCCCTCTTGCTTCCAGCAAATCCTTTAACGTGGCTCGTTTTAATCCAGCATAGTTCGTCTCCATTCACACTTCCATTCGTGTAACCGAATTTGTACAAACTGCTTCCTCTTGCTGCAAGGCTTGCATCCCACCGCTTGCCACCAATGTAACGGAGCTCCAATACCCAGCCTAGGTATCTCCGCTGTATCATCCTTGGAGCTGAGGAAGTGCTAAAATATCCAAGGAAAAATCCCCCCCCCCCCCCCCCCCAGTAACTGGACGACACACAGTTCTGAGAGTCAAACTAGACTACCTTTTTTATTGAAAAGACAAGGGATCACAATCTAGGAAAACCCCTCCCTCTTTGAGCCATCCCACACACATGGCTGAACATCCCATAATAACCTTACTCACAGGAACAATAGACAATAGACTGCAGGTATTTACCAATAACAAACCCCCACCCATCTCCTGAGGGACACGGCTCTCTCACTCTTCCAACACAAACCACACTCTTAGTGTCCATTCCGCTACAGACACTATGGTGTACGTTTAGTAAACTGAGATAAGCTGAGATCTGGATGATCACGGCTTGTCTCAGAGCATTGCAGGTTTAAAATACTGAGAAGAGTAGTGGAGAACATAGTCTTCTCTTCTCATCTCAGTACACAAACAGCTTGCATTCACTGCAATAGAAACGGCCAGTTTAGAAACACATGATGTCACCTGATCACTGTGCTTCTCTTTGAAGATCTCCTCTTCCTACTTCTCCAGCTCAGAGGTGGAGATAGCATGAAGAAATAGGAGATCTCTGCTGTGAATGTCCCAGTGCCCAAAAGTGAAAGTAAAAACTCTCCCTACTGCAGTGAAATATACATTAACAGCAGGTTAGAAACACATTAACTATACAATCACATATATATCTGTGTGTGTGTGTATATATATATATACTGTATGTACTGGTGTGTATGTATGTATATATATATATATATATATATATATATATATATATATATATATATATATATATATATATATATATATATATATATATATATATATATATATATATATATATATATATATATATATATATATATATATATATTTTTTTTTTTTTTTTTTTTTTTTTTTTATTTCAGGTACTTATATAGCACAGTCAATTTACGCAGCGCTTTACATATACATTGCACATTCACATCAGTCCCTGCCCTCAAGGAGCTTACAATCTAAGGTCCCTAATGCCTCGTACACATGTACCGATCGGCCGTCTTTTGTCCAGGGCTGTCCTGTCCGCTGAAAACTGCAATAGACTGCACATGAATTTTGTCAGCCAACAACAGCCGACTGCAGAAGTGATGTCATGTGATGAATAACTTTCCGTGTGTTTTTTCTTTTCTGAGCATGCCCAGTCTTGCTAATCTGCTGTTTGCCGGCCGAATTCTGTACTGACTGGCGAACAATCGGCCGTTCTGGTGTTGGCCAACAAAAATTTTAATGCCTGCAGGACAGATTCTGTTCGGCCGAAAATGCGCTGTCGGCTGTCGAAAGCATCATACTAACAAGCATACAATCGGCCGATCGGTCGTCGGCCGAATATTTACGGCCGACGATCGGTACGTGTGTACGAGGCATCACTCACATACATACACAGCAGGGCCAATTTTTTATACAGGATCCAATTAACCTACCAGCATGTCTTTGGAGTGTGGGAGGAAACCAATCTGTCACGATTCAACCACGCCCACGGCGACTAGCTAAACGAGACGTGATGAATCGTGACTGGGCAGTATAAGGGGATAACGGAAATAAAGAAAATTCCTACTAAAGGCTCGTACACACGTACCGATTGTCGCAGAAAAGATTCGGCAGACGACCGATCGGCCAAATGTAGGATTGTTAGTATGATGCTTCCGACAGCCGACAGCGCACTTTCGGCCGAACAGAATCTGTCGTGCAAGCATTAAAATGTTTGTATGCCGACACCAGAACGGCCGATTGTTCGCCAGTCAGTACAGAATTCGGCCGACAGACAGCAGATTTGCAAGACTGGGCATGCTCATAAAAGAAAAAACACAGGGAAAGTTAACCATCACATGACATCACTTCTGCAGTCGGCGGACAAAATTCGTGTGCAGTCTTTTGCACTTTTCAGCGGACATGACAGCCCGGGGACAAAAGACGGCCGATCGTTCGGCCGACGATCGGTATGTGTGTACGGGGCTTAAGTAATTAGATTGGTGGCAATACTTTCACAGCCTGCACTGCCTTCGGTCACCACTAGAGGGAGACTCCAGTCCAATCCAGCTGGCTGACCACACACAGGCAGATACAAATCTTACATACAATCTGATGCACTCTAAGGGTTGGGGAGCAGTCTAGCAATTACCACACACTACTAGGATTCCTCCAGCTATCCTACAAGCCAGAACCCCTGTGTTGATCACTCTTCCCACTGTCCCCACACCCACACACCACAAACGATAGCCTGTGGTCTGGTGTACAATCTGCATGCAATCTGCCAACACACAGTGCAATTGCATACAGATTGGCATGTATGTATGTACTATATATATGTGTGATGTGTATATATATATATATTTATATACTGTATGTATATATACCGTGTGTGTGTGTGTGTGTGTGTGTGTATATATATATATGTTTTCATGTGTCAGAACATGTCATTACGAGTTCTTTTAAACTTTAGTTTCACTTTTTAAATTTAGCAGTGCCTGTAATCTCACAAAATCTCGTGAGATTACAGGCAGTCCACCCAGTTATACAGAGATCACGGCAGTTCTCAGAGAAAAAACTTCTCCTCTGATCACCCTGTGAGAAGTGAAGTTCTCCGCCTTCTAAACTGGGTGCCAGGGGAGATAATTTTTCTCTGAGAACTGCCGAGAATTGAACTGAGAGAAAACTTCTCAGTTTACTAAACGTACACCTATAGCACTTTCTGTCAGTGAATACCATACAATTTATGAGTTTGCACAGGAGAATACTTATTGATTTATTGCACTAATTTATGCATTTGCACTTTATATATATTTATAGTTACCACTAATTTTTATTTATTTGCACTGTGTATGTGTGTGTGTATATGTATGTATGTATGTATATGTATGTATATATATATATATATATATATACATACACACACACACACACACACACAGTGCAAATAAATATGCAATGAAATAAAATTTAGTGGTAACTATGAATGTATATGTGTGTATGTATGTATAATATATATATTACCCACCACTGGGGTTATATATGAAGCACTTTATATGAATTGGCCATTTATTTGCACAGAAGAAATGCACTTTGCACAGATATCTATATTTTAATTTTGAATAGATTTACTTGATTAGTCCACTACTTCTATGAGATTATATTTGTTTGAATGAGAAACTCTAGCATAACCTTTCCCTCTCATATAAGTATATTAATTACTCACTGTGAACATTATTTATGAAATATAACAAATCTGTATATGCATCGATTCACACCATATTATCTCTGAAGCGCAGTACTCCCCCCCCCCCCCCCTACATTTATTTCTTCAGCAAACTGTATAAGGTACCAGTAAAGCTACTTGCTGTATCCGGGAATAACTTTTTTAAATAATTAAAATGAATATTTTTATATACTTATGATAGCGCAAGATTAGATAGTGCAAGATTCATACCCATAAGCGATTTTTTTTGGTCAAACCAGTTGACTCCCAGAACTGTGTGTCGTCCAGTTACTGGGGGGGATTTTTGCCTTGGATATTTTAGTACTTCCTCAGCTTCAAGAATTATAGCCACAAGGCCAAATTACAACCCCCCTACCCATCATAGAGGAGCTGTTCGGACGGGAAATCATAGATATTATAGGACCCTTAACCCAGCCCGTCCGGCAAAAAGTACATCCTGACTATGCGACCTGGTATCCAGAGGCTGTGGGTCTGACAAATATACACACGGAGACAGTGGCTGAGGAGCTGATTCGGGTCTTCTCCTGTATGGGTTTTCCCAGGGAGATGGTCTCGGATCCAGGCACTCAGTTCACTGCGGAAGTCACCCAACAGCTATGGAGACTGTGTGGCATCAAGCCAATTATTAGTTCTTCCTACCACCCCCAGACAAATGGCCTATGCGAAAGGTTCAATGGCACATTGAAACAAATGCTCCAAACTTTCATGGCCATGGGTCGGGACTGGGATAGAATCTACAGGATTCTCCCCCTTCAAACTACTGTTCGGACAGAGAGTATGGGGACCCCTTGATTTAATCCAGGAACACTGGGAAGGAGGTAAGGCTGGTACCCCTGTACCCTATGTGTTGGAGTTGCGTGACCACTTACAGGAACAGACTCAGAACGTACGCCTCCAGGCGGCGCAAGCTCGCCAACGCCAATGGTATAACGGAGGCGCCAGAGGACGTAGCTTTCAGTTTGGCCAAAAGGTTTTGATTTTAAAACCTGTTCGCCACGACCAAGCTACAGGTTGCCTGGCAGGGCCCATACCAAGTAATGGAGAAGAGATGCGACACCACTTATGTGATCGGTCCTTGCTCTAGGAAGGGGGGGGGGGAATGCATGCTCCATGTGAACATGCTCAAACCCTACGATAGAACGGAGGATGTGGCTGCAATATGTGCGCCCGCCTTAGACGAGTTTGAGAATCTTCCCTTACCAGACCTTTTTGCGGGAGAATGATACGATAGGCACTTTAGATCATGTTTAGCTGGGGAAAGGATAAGCCCCCAAGAGCACATCCAGGCATGGCAATTGCTAACTATGAAGGGAGCAACGTTCTCAAACGTACCTGGATATGTTTGGATTGGGAGCTGTATTGAGACAGGTTGGAGAAGATGGCGGAGAACACCCTGTAGCTTACTTGAGCAGGAAGCTTCTCCCCAGGGAAGTGAGCTACGCCGCCATAGAAAAAGAATGCCTGGCTGTGGTGTGGACCCTAAAGAAGCTTCAGCCCTACTTGTACGGACAGCAGTTCACCCCACTCACGGATCACAACCAGTTGGTATGGCTAAACCGAGTGGCAGGGGACAATACCCATTTGTTGCGCTGGAATTTGGCATTACAGCCGTATGACTTTTACTGTTCACTACTGCCCCGGGAAACAGAATGGCAATGCTGACGGGTTATCGCGACAAACTGAACTGGAAGAGTGATCTGTGAGTACTCCCCGAACATCCCCCAAGCCGATCCGTTATGGATTAGACTGTGTATGCCGGCTTGTGGGTAAGGGGGAGCAGTGCAGCGCAATGGACACTTGAGAGTGTGGTTTGGATTGCTACAAGTGGGACAGTGATATTTTTTTCAGCCATGTATCTTGAGAAATGTGAGAACTATTCCTGGCCTGTTGCATTCCGAACATGTTTATTGAAAGAGCTAATCACATTGGCCTCTGTTCCATGTCCTTCTGTATCAGAGACGGACAGTCTGTCACTAGTGGTCTCTTCCTGTTGTCTGTGTATGAGGTGTGATGTGGATTGTGTTAAGCCTGTCTGTCCCATTGGTAATTAGTAATGAACTCCCATATTGTTTCTGTCCAGATGACTAGATAATTAATTCAGGTTATACTATTTCTGTATACAATTTCATCTGCCTATGATAATGTAATCAGGCAACCCTGACCTGATGGGGTAATCTGATCAGGAGGGGGATGCTTCCTGCGCTGTATATAAACTGTGTGAGAGTGTTCTAAACTAGTTAACTCCCAGAACTGTATGTCGTCCAGTTACTGGGGGGGATTTTGCCTTGGATATTTTAGTACTTCCTCAGCTTCAAGAATTATACAGCGGAAGGAGGGGCTTTTAAACTAGGTGATGGGGGGAGGGTACAGATGTAGAATTAGCCAGTGGGCAGCAAGGTTCAGCCTGCACAAATGGGGACATTAGCGGTAGGGTGTTCAGAGTTCCTAAATCCAAGGTGGGTATGGGGAAAAATCGCAAGAGCAGCCTAAAAACAACATCGAATGAGGATATAGTTTGCATCCGGTCACAATTACGAGGCTTGTATACCAATGCTAAAAGCCTGGCCAACAAGATGGGAGAGCTGGAGCTGCTGATGTATAAGGAGGACTTGGTTCGACAGCTCTCATGATTGGCTGGCGACCCTTCAGGGGTATTCCCTTTATCGCAGAGATAGAGCAGGTAAAAAAGGGGGAGGGGTATGTCTGTATATGAAGAACAGTGTACAGGTAAATATGAGGGATGATATTTATAATGGAGCTATGGATGAGGTAGAATGGGTAGAACTTCAAAGGGAAGGCACTTTGGGGTAAGTAATATTCGGCGTAAGCTATAGGCCCCCCAACCAGAAGGAGGAGGGGGGGTGGACCTCCTTTCACAGATTGGATTGGCAGCAAGGATGGGAAATGCCATTATAATGGGGGACTTTAATTATCCAGATATAGACTGGGCAGAAGGAAGAGCGCATTCATCCAATGCTCGGCAGTTCCTAAATGTTTTGCAGGACAATTTTATGGGTCAGATGGTGAATGCACCGACAAGAAACAGGGCGGTACTTGACCTACTGATTACCAACAATACAGACCTGCTCACGGATCTAGAGATACGGGGCAACTTAGGAAACAGTGACCATAGGTCAATTCGTTTCAGTATTGATCATAGTAATAGGAAACACAAGGGTAATATAAGGACACTGAATTTCAAAAGAGCCAATTTCCCAAAACTGCGCTCTTTGCTAGAAAATATGAAATGGGATAGAACCCTGGGAACAAAGAACACGGAGGAAAAATGGGAGTGCTTCAAGAGCATACTAAACAAAGGGATTGGCCAGTGCATTCCAAAGGGAAATACATTAAAAAGGACAAAACGAAACCCTGGGTGGCTAAATTCCAACATAAAAATGCATATTCATACTAAAGAAAAGGCCTTCAAAAAATACAAGGCTGAGGGGTCCTTGGCAGCATTCAAGCATTCCAACAGTACAAAGAGTGTAAAAAAAAATAAATTTTAAAGGCGAAATCAAGGCAGCGAAAATAGAATACGAGAGACATAGCGGAAGAGCGTAAAAAGAAAAACCCAAGAAATTCTTTAAGTATATAAACAGTAAGGTAAACCATAAGACTGCGAGGCCAGAACACATTGGCCCCATAAAAGATGACAAAGGGAATCTGGCCACAGAGGACAGAGAAAAGGTGAAAGTGTTAAATTTCTTCTCTTCAGTCTTCACAAATGAATTGGGGGGGCTACATTAACCCAGCTTGTAATGCTAAATTAAATAATACACCTCAGGAAGTACCCCCATGGTTAACAGAACATAGACTTAGAACTAAACTAGAGAAACTTAATATAAATAAATCACTGGGACCGGATGGCTTGCACCCGAGGGTTCTTAAAGAGCTCAGCCAGGTGATAGCCAGACCATTATTCTTGATCTTTACGTATAGTCTACAGACGGATATGATGCCAGCTGATTGGAAAAAAAGCCAACGCAATACCGAAATTTAAAAAAGGGCCGAGATATACAGGTCCTTCTCAAAAAATTAGCATATTGTGATAAAGTTCATTATTTTCTGTAATGTACTGATAAACATTAGACTTTCATATATTTTAGATTCATTACACACTGAAGTAGTGCAAGCCTTTTATTGTTTTAATATTGATGATTTTGGCATACAGCTCATGAAAAACCAAAATTCCTATCTCAAAAAATTAGCATATCATGAAGAAAAGGTTCTCTAAACGAGCTATTAACCTAATCAACTAATTAACTCTAAACACCTGCAAAAGATTCCTGAGGCTTTTAAAAACTCCCAGCCTGGTTCATTACTCAAAACCGCAATCATGGGTAAGACTGCCGACCTGACTGCTGTCCAGAAGGCCATCATTGACACCCTCAAGCAAGAGGGTAAGACACAGAAAGAAATTTCTGAACGAATAGGCTGTTCCCAGAGTGCTGTATCAAGGCACCTCAGTGGGAAGTCTGTGGGAAGGAAAAAGTGTGGCAGAAAACGCTGCACAACGAGAAGAGGTGACCGGACCCTGAGGAACATTGTGGAGAAAGACCGATTCCAGACCTTGGGGGACCTGCGGAAACAGTCGACTGAGTCCGGAGTAGAAACATCTAGAGCCACCGTGTACAGGCGTGTGCAGGAAATGGGCTACAGGTGCCGCATTCCCCAGGTCAAGCAACTTTTACACCAGAAACAGCGGCAGAAGCGCCTGACCTGGGCTACAGAGAAGCAGCACTGGACTGTTGTTCAGTGGTCCAAAGTACTTTGCACGACCTGGCACCTGCTCACAGTGCCAAAACCACTGCTAAATGGTTTACTGACCATGGTATTACTGTGCTCAATTGGCCTGCCAACTCTCCTGACCTGAACCCCATAGAGAATCTGTGGGATGTTGTGAAGAGAAAGTTGAGAGACGCAAGACCCAACACTCTGGATGAGCTCAAGGCCGCTATTGACGCATCCTGGGCCTCCATAACACCTCAGCAGTGCCACAGGCTGATTGCCTCCATGCCACGCCGCATTGAAGCAGTCATTTCTGCAAAAGGATTCCCGACCAAGTATTGAGTGCATAACTGAACATAATTATTTGAAGGTTGACTTTTTTTGTATTAAAAACACTTTTTTTTTTTTTTTTTTTTTTTATTGGTCGGATGAAATATGCTAATTTTTTGAGATAGGAATTTTGGGTTTTCATGAGCTGTATGCCAAAATCATCAATATTAAAACAATAAAAGGCTTGCACTACTTCAGTTGTGTGTAATGAATCTAAAATATATGAAAGTCTAATGTTTATCAGTACATTACAGAAAATAATCAACTTTATCACAATATGCTAATTTTTTGAGAAGGACCTGTATATCCCGGGTAATTATAGGCCGGTCAGCCTAACATCCGTAGTCTGCAAGATTTTGGAGGGGATGTTAAGAGACCACATACAAGACTTTAGTAATGAGAACGGTATTATTATTAGTAATCGGCATGGATTCATAGGAAACTCCTTCTTGCCAGACCAACCTATTAACCTTCTACGATGACGTGAGTTGCCATCTAGACAAAGGAAGGTCTGTGGATGTGGTGTATCTGGATAAAGGAAGGTCTGTGGATGTGGTGTATCTGGATAAAGGAAGGTCTGTGGATGTGGTGTATCTGGATGAAGGAAGGTCTGTAGATGTGGTATATCTGGATAAAGGAAGGTCTGTGGATGTGGTGTATCTGGATAAAGGAAGACCTGTGGATGCGGTGTATCTGGATAAAGGAAGGTCTGTGGATGCGGTATATCTGGATAAAGGAAGGTCTGTGGATGTGGTGTATCTGGATAAAGGAAGGTCTGTGGATGTGGTGTATCTGGATAAAGGAAGGTCTGTGGATGTGGTGTATCTGGATGAAGGAAGGCCTGTGGATGTGGTGTATCTGGATAAAGGAAGACCTGTGGATGCGGTGTATCTGGATAAAGGAAGGTCTGTGGATGCGGTGTATCTGGATAAAGGAAGGTCTGTGGATGCGGTGTATCTGGATAAAGGAAGGTCTGTGGATGCGGTGTATCTGGATAAAGGAAGGTCTGTGGATGTGGTATATCTGGATAAAGGAAGGTCTGTGGATGTGGTATATCTGGATAAAGGAAGGTCTGTGGATGTGGTGTATCTGGATAAAGGAAGGTCTGTGGATGTGGTGTATCTGGATAAAGGAAGGTCTGTGGATGTGGTGTATCTGGATAAAGGAAGGCCTGTGGATGTGGTGTATCTGGATAAAGGAAGGTCTGTGGATGCGGTGTATCTGGATAAAGGAAGGTCTGTGGATGTGGTGTATCTGGACTTTGCAAAGGCATTTGACACAGTCCCCAACAAACGCTTACTGTACAAACTAAGGAAGGTAGGTATGGACCATAAGGTGAGTACCTGGATAGAGAACTGGCTCCAGGGGAGAGTCCAGAGGGTGGTGATAAATGGGGAGTACTCAGATTGGGCGGGTGTGGAAAGTGGGGTCCCCCAGGGTTCTGTCCTGGGACCAATCCTGTTTAATTTATTCATAAACGATCTAGAGGGGATATCTAGCGCAATCTCTGTATTTGCGGATGATACTAAACTAAGCAGGGCAATATCTTCTATGCAGGATGTGGAAACCTTACAAGCGGACCTGAACAAAATAATGGGGTGGGCAACTACATGGCAGATGAGGTTTAATGTTGAAAAATGTAAGGTAATGCACTTGGGCGTCAGAAACATGAAAGCAAGCTACTCACTAAGGGGGGAACCTCTGGGTGAATCTAAGATGGAAAAGGACCTGGGGTCCTAGTGGACAACAGGCTTGGCTCTCCAGAAATAAAGAGATTATTCTCCCACTCTACAAGACTCTGGTTCGGCCACATCTGGTGTATTCCGTCCAGTTCTGGGCACCGGTCCTCAGAAAAGATGTGCTGGAACTGGAGCGAGTCCAGAGATGGGCAACAAAAATAATTAGAGGAATGGAGGACATCCGCTATGAGGAAAGACTACGACCACTGAACTTATTCTCTAACCACTGAACTTATTCTCTCTGGAGGCGATGAGGGGATATGATATCAATGTACAAATACTGGACTGGCGACCCTAGCATAAGGAACAAACTTTTCAGAGAAAGGGAAAACAATAAGACTGTCATGTACCTGGGTGTCCTTGAACCGGAAGGTTCCTTGTTTTGTAGCTTGCAGCCTTACCTGTTGTGCCACAAAGAAGCTCTGGAGTTTTGGCAGTGATTTTTCCACCCTGATGCTTGCCTTGGACTCACTAGCCCCACCTGCTGTCAGCTGTGAACAATGTACAATTTAACCAGCTGTGAACAATTGTACAATTTAACCAGCTGTGAATAATTGTACAATTTAACCAGCCTTTAAATAGCAGCACTTCCGACCACTTTGAAGGGACTCCAAAACTTTCTTGGGTTTGCAAATTACTACAGGCGTTTCATCAAGGGTTTTGCCTCCATAGCTGCCCCTCTCACTGCTATGACTAGGAAAGGCACCAATTGGCAAACTGTGGCCCTCTGAAGCAGAATCGGCTTTCCAACTTTTAAAGGGTATGTTCAGCAAGGCTCCAATTCTTCAGCATCCAAACCCTGATCTCCAATACATTGTTGAGGTGGATGCCTCTGAGGTAGGAGCAGGTGCCGTACTGTCCCAGAGACAACCTAAGACCGGTAAGATTCATCCAGTGGCATTTTTTTCTAAAGTTTTCTCCAGCGAAGATGAATTCTGATGTTGGGAATCGAGAACTACTTGCTATAAAACTTGCATTAACCGAATGGCGACATCTTCTGGAAGGGGCTCTAAAGCCTTTTTCTATCCTGACCGACCATAAAAACCTGCTGTATCTTCAGACTGCTAAACGTTTGAATTCACGTCAAGCTCGATGGGCTCTGTTCTTCTTCTCCTGTTTTAATTTTGTCCTTTCCTATGTCTCTGGTCATAAGAACAGGAAGGCCGATGCTCTTTCCAGACAGTTTGTTACTTCTGAAGAAGATCAACCTACCGAACAATATATTATTCCACTTCACAAGATTGTCGCACAGGTCTCTACAGCTCTTTCCCAACAGTTACAGGAAACCCAGAATCGTGTTCATCAAGGGCTGAAGGTACCACCAGGTCGCCTGTTGTAGCCCCCAGCCTCAGGAGACCTGTACTCCTCTGGGCACATGATGGAATGTTATCTGGTCATCTTGGTATCACAATCGCTCTTAAGACCTTGCAGCGTCATGTTTGGTGGCCTCATATGAAAAGAGATGTTGCAGACTATGTGGCTGCCTGTCCAACCTGTGCTGCTAATAAAGTACCTCGCACATTGCCTGCTGGGCTATTACAACCCCTTCCTGCACCTCGCCAGCCTTGGACCCATTTAACTATGGACTTCATTACAGAATTGCCTAAATCTGATGGCATGACTGCTATATGGGTTATAGTGGATCGCTTTTCAAAGATGTCTCATTTTGTACCACTCTCTGGATTACCTACAGCGGAAGCTCTGTCTACCCTCTTCCTTTCTCATGTTGTGAAACATCATGGTATACCTACCAATATCGTCTCAGAACGTGGATCTCCGTTCATTTCCCGATTCTGGAGAGCGTTTTGTAAGAAACTGGGAGTAACGCTCTCACTCTCTACCTCCACATCACCCGCAAACAGATGGTCAAACCGAACGCATGAACCAGACCCTTGAAACCTATCTTCGGCATTACATCAACTCGCTACAGTCCAATTGGTCTAAGTATTTGCCCTTGGCTAAATTCACCATTAACTCTCGTTGGCACAGTGCCCTGCATACCATGCCATTCTACGCAGCCTTGGGCTATCACCCTCAGACCTTTCCACTACTTCAGCCTTTATCTGGTGTACCAGCAGCAGATCAAACGGTGAAGAATATCTTGCTACACTGGAAAAAGATTTTCTTATTGCTACGGAAGTCAGCAGGCAGATATGAACGTTTCTCCAACAGACGAGGATGCCATATACCTCCATATGTGGGGGACAGAGTTTGGCTGTCTACCAAATACGTAAGACTGAAGCAACCCTCTACCAAATTGGGCCCTCGATTCATTGGTCCTTTTAGGGTAATTGCTAGAGTCGGACCAGTCTCCTATCGGTTGAAATTGCCCTTCTCACTCCGGATACACCCTGTGTTCCATGTTTCTCTCCTTTAAAGGGCAATCTTCAATCATTACTCCAGAACTCAACAACTACCTCCTCCTGTTCTTGTTGATGGACAACATGAGTTTGAAGTCTCTAAGATTCTGGATTCTAGAAGGCGGGTTGTGGCCTACAATATCTGGTTCATTGGAAAGGATACCCCACCACAGACCGTTCCTCTGTTCCAGCTAAAGACTTGCATGCCCTTGCTCTCATCCGAGACTTTCATGCCACCTTTCCTGCTAAGCCTCACTAGGCCCCCTGAGGGGTCCATTGGAGAGGGGGTCCTGTCATGTACCTGGGTGTCCTTGAACTGGAAGGTTCCTTGTTTTGTAGCTTGCAGCCTTACCTGTTGTGCCACAGAGAAGCTCTGGAGTTTTGGCAGTGATTTTTCCAGCCTGATGCTTGCCTTGGACTAACTAGCCGCACCTGCTGTCAGCTGTGAACAATGTACAATTTAACCAGCTGTGAACAATTGTACAATTTAACCAGCTGTGAACAATTGTACAATTTAACCAGCTGTGAACAATTGTACAATTTAACCAGCTGTGAACAATTGTACAATTTAACCAGCTGTGAACAATGTACAATTTAACCAGCCTTTAAATAGCAGCACTTCCTGTTACTGAGTGCCCGTTTGTTTTGGAATATCTTCCTGGGTGTGCTGCTTGCTCTTTGATAGACTTTGGTGTATGAACCTTTGCCTGTATTTGTGAACCCTCTTCAACCTGCCGAATCTGTACTTCACCGCCAGCTTGTGTATGACTTCTGCCTGCCTGACCATTCTTTGGATTTCGTTTGGATACCGCTTTGCCCGATCTGTTGCCAGCCTGATCTCTCTGACTTCGTTTTCGTCTGAATCCTCAGCACTCAAACTCCACTTCGGACTTTACCTCACAGGTACCTAACAAAGACACGTGGGCACTCACTAAAACTAGAGGAAAAACTATTTAACCTTAAAATATGTAAGGGGTTCTTTACTGTCAGAGCAGTAAGGATGTGGAATTCTCTTCCACAAGCAGTGGTATCAGCAGGGAGCATCGATGGCTTCAAAAAACTATTAGATGGGCAAACATACAGGAGTATATAATGTACGGTTACCAGCAAAAACACACACACATATAGGTTGAACTGGATGGACTGATGTCCTCTTTTTTTTTTTTTTTTTTTTTTTTTTTTTTCAACCTTACAAACTATGTAACTATGTATATGTAACCTAGGCTGGATATTGGAGCTCCGCTACATAGAGGCAGGGTACTTACCTGTAGAGGAATGGCACATACGGTACAGGCAGAGGAATTTATACATGCAGAGGAATGGCACATACGGTACAGGCAGAGGAATTATACATGTAGAGGAATGGCACATACGGCACATGCAGAGGAATTACACATGCAGAGGAATGGCACATACGGTACAGGCAGAGGAATTATACATGCAGAGGAATGGCACATACGGTACAGGCAGAGGAATTACACATGCAGAGGAATGGCACATACGGCACATGCAGAGGAATTACACATGCAGAGGAATGGCACATACGGTACAGGCAGAGGAATTATACATGCAGAGGAATGGCACATACGGTACAGGCAGAGGAATTACACATGCAGAGGAATGGCACATACGGCACATGCAGAGGAATTACACATGCAGAGGAATGGCACTTACGGTACAGGCAGAGGAATTACACATGCAGAGGAATGGCACATACGGTACAGGCAGAGGAATTACACATGCAGAGGAATGGCACGTACGGCACATGCAGAGTAAGGCTGAAACAACTAATCGATTTATGAAAATAGTTGACAACTATTTTTTCATAAGCGATTAATCGTTTAGCTGACTAGTTGTCCTACATGCAGAATGCATTATTTGTTTACATATCAGGAAATGCAATGAAGCACACACAGTGCAGCACACATACAGCTCAGTACACCCTCCATACATGTCGGTATACACAGTGCAGCACACATACAGCTCAGTACACCCTCCATACATGTCGGTATACACAGTGCAGCACACACACCGCTCAGTACAACCTCCATACATGTCAGTATACACAGTGCAGCACACATACAGCTCAGTACACCCTACATACATGTCACTATACACAGTGCAGCACACACACCGCTCAGTACACCCTCCATACATGTCAGTATACACAGTGCAGCACACATACAGCTCAGTACACCCTACATACATGTCAGTATACACAGTGCAGCACACATACAGCTCAGTACACCCTCCATACATGTCAGTAAGATCCTGAGAACTTGTGAATGTGTGAGGAGCAATGCCACATGGGACATGTAGTCCTGGGCAGGAAGTGAGAGGTTCTAAAGGCAGGAGGGTTTTTTTTTACCTTGCTATTGGGGCACTCTGAAGGCAGGAGGAGCAAGAAGCATTGGTGGGGGACCCCAGAAGAGGATAATCGGGGCTGCTCTGTGCAAGAGCATTACACGGCACGGGTAAGTATAACATGTTTTGTTTTTAAAAAAAAAAAATCACTTTAAAGACTGTGTGCAGGGAACCCAGAGAAGGTGGAGGCTGATAGACTGGCGGGAATATAAGGCATTACAATTCCATTTGAAGCAATCTTTTACCAGTATTGTATTTAAAATGATCAGATCTGTGTAAAAACTCTCAGCTTTTAGTACTACTTTAATATAAAAGATTGATCTATTCTTCCCACCCTACATAAACTGTAGCTTCATGTCTGACTCCGAGTGAAAATGCCCACTTATGGGTGGGTGTAATTATTATTATTATTATTATTATTATTATTATTAATAAAATATATATATATTATGATACAAGTAATATAAATTGTTACTTGAACCCCTTATAGTATCAGTTGTCTGCTCTTTTTGTACTATAAAGGGCTCCTTTTAGTTTTAACCCCCATATGACAAGTGATACGCAAACAGCATGCTGCTACTAAACGTCTCAGGCCTGGTTCACACCTATGCATTTTTTTTGGTGCTTTTTAAAGACGCACTACAGTTCATATAACATGGTTTCCTATGGGACACGTTCACAGCTTTATTTTGGAATGGGTCGAGGACTGTGCTTTTTTTGGTTCAATAGACTTCAATGGAGATGCTGCAGTAAAGCATATAGTGTGTTTTTGCCACCATTTGCCTTTTTTAATCTGCCCGACAACAAATTAGCCAAAAAAAACATAAAAAATGCAAATCGTAACAAAATCACGGGTACAAAAAGCATTGCAGAAACTGCATAGGTGTGAACCGAGCCTTATGCTGCTCATACATGTATAGATATTCAGATAAGAATATTCATACGAAAAATCTTTGTACATTCTCTGAATGAAACTTTTTACTTCCTTTTAACATTAAATTTTAGAACTAATGTAATTTCTGAACAAAAACCACATTCCCTGCCTAAAAAATTCCTTTGACCAAGAAGTTTTCTATTCTGCCCCTTCAAATTTTACAGTGACTGTGGTAGAAAATGAACGTCGATTTGACCCAACCATTAGAAAATCTGGAGGGAAGAGGGGGAAGCCGGGTGGAAAGTCTATAGGATAGCCCCAAAATAGATGCAGCATTACAATTATGTGCCCTGCACTCCAGACAGAGCTGAAACCAGAGGGATTGTTGCATCTGTGGTAAACTAAGATCGGTCTACAGTGGAGGTCCATACCACCATAGTGAAGGAAATTAGCTGGAGCGTTCAGAGAGAGACACCCAGACTGTAAGGGCCCTGGAGTAACACTGGTGGTTACCGGAGAACTTCTTATACGTCACTTTGCCCAGGAGGGGCTGACCGCCGCAGTATATGTACTTGCGACGGTCAGCAAGTGGTTAAATCTGTGATCCGTGGTTGGGGAATGAAGATGGCTTCGTCCTCAGTCTTGAACATATCAAATATTCAAGCTGCCCCCCCCCCATACATATTTTATTGAATAGTCACACAGAATTTATATACAGCATGGACATCTCCCTCCTGATCAAATTACCCCATCAGGTCATGTGCCTGATTACATTATCCTATGCAGATTAAATTGTATACAGAAATAGAATTAACATATATCTAAAAAGAACTGACACAATCCGTATACTATTTCCACTCAGCAACTAACGGATGACAATGATTCAATCCACCTGAGCCAATTAACTAGCAAACGGCCATCCTTGAGCTCATGAAATACAATACACATCATAAGTGTAAACACAGAACCTATTGTAGATAACAGTTGAGAAAATCTGCATATTCAAAGATGTGTGGAAGACAGGTGGTTGAGCTGATGATATTAGCATTTGCTATGAGTCTTACTGTCTTTCATTCCCAGTGATGGTGAGTACCGTCACCGTTCATCAGTCAGTATGGTACCGTCACCGTTCATCAGTCAGTATGGAAGTTATTTATGTTATCCTTAGAATATGGATACCTAAGGCAAGCCTGGGTACAATGGGGGTAACCTGAGTATATTGGGGGGCATATGCCAGGGAGGCCATGGCCTCATCTTGCTATTTACTCTGCAATCATTGTAGGGCTTAGGGTTTCTTCCTGTGTCCAGGCAGGCCAGATCTGCCAGACTAGGGAGGAATTGTAGGCTGGTGTTCCATCTGAAAGCATTTCCATCTCATTCTATTTCAACCGCTTGTAATATCTTGAACAGAGCTGGCACAGAGTCCCTCTTGCTATTCCAGAAGTGATCCCTACCTTTGTCTGTTTCAGGCTTTGTAATATTTGGAGACGCTAAAATGAAGTTGTTGGAAAATTCGCATTTTGAAGCTGTCAATTCCCAGCTGTGTGTGGAGACAGGCGATTCGCACATCATAGGGAGGTAAGTGACCAGATCAGGGGGGGCATTCTTCTTCTTCTTGTGTTCGTTCACTGCCTGTCTGCTGCCTACCATGCATCAGAGAGGTAAGTGAATGAATCCTTCTATTAAGCATCAAATTATTTGGTTATGTCTAATAAGTAGCTTTCCAAGATATAAGAAAGCTTCCTCCTAAGTAGTTAGTTTGATGGATCTAAGAAGGTGCATTCTTCGGTTTTAAAAAGTCTGAGACAGTTGTGTGTATCTAAAAAGGAGGGTTTCTGAAGGTCTCCTCAGTAGGCGTGTGGATGAAACAAGGAGGGTTCCCGCGTTTCGAAAGGTCTCAGTAAGGGTGTGGATGGAACGAGGAGCATTCCCGGGTTTCAGAAGGTTTCCTCAGTAGGAGTGTGGGTGGAATGAGGAGGGTTCCCGCGTTTCGAAAGGTCTCAGTAAGGGTGTGGATGGAACGAGGAGCATTCCCGGGTTTCAGAAGGTTTCCTCAGTAGGAGTGTGGGTGGAATGAGGAGGGTTCCCGCGTTTCGAAAGGTCTCAGTGTGTGGATGGAACGAGGAGCATTCCCGGGTTTCAGAAGGTTTCCTCAGTAGGAGTGTGGGTGGAATGAGGAGGGTTCCCGCGTTTCGAAAGGTCTCAGTAAGGGTGTGGATGGAACGAGGAGCATTCCCGGGTTTCAGAAGGTTTCCTCAGTAAGGGTGTGGATGGAATGAGGACGGTTCCCGGGTTTCAGAAGGTTTCCTCAGTAAGGGTGTGGATGAAATGAGGAGGGTTCCCGGGTTTCAGAAGGTTTCCTCAGTAAGGGTGTGGATGGAATGAGGAGCATTCCCGGGTTTCAGAAGGTTTCCTCAGTAAGGGTGTGGATGGAACGAGGAGCATTCCCGGGTTTCAGAAGGTTTCCTCAGTAGGAGTGTGGGTGGAATGAGGAGGGTTCCCGCGTTTCGAAAGGTCTCAGTAAGGGTGTGGATGGAACGAGGAGCATTCCCGGGTTTCAGAAGGTTTCCTCAGTAAGGGTGCGGGTGGAATGAGGAGGGTTCCCGGGTTTAAGAAGGTTTCCTCAGTAAGGGTGTGGATGAAATGAGGAGGGTTCCCGGGTTTCAGAAGGTTTCCTCAGTAAGGGTGTGGATGGAATGAGGAGCATTCCCGGGTTTCAGAAGGTCTCCTCAGTAGGAGTGTGGATGGAACGGGGAGCATTCCCGGGTTTCAGAAGGTCTCCTCAGTAGGAGTGTGGATGGAATGAGGAGGGTTCCCGGGTTTCAGAAGGTTTCCTCAGTAGGAGTGTGGATGGAATGAGGAGGGTTCCCGGGTTTCAGAAGGTTTCCTCAGTAGGAGTGTGGATGGAATGAGGAGGGTTCCCGGGTTTCAGAAGGTTTCCTCAGTAGGACTGTGGATGGAACGGGGAGCATTCCCGGGTTTCAGAAGGTCTCCTCAGTAGGAGTGTGGATGGAACGGGGAGCATTCCCGGGTTTCAGAAGGTCTCCTCAGTAGGAGTGTGGATGGAATAAAGGAGGGTTCCCGGGTTTCAGAAGGTTTCCTCAGTAGGAGTGTGGATGGAATAAAGGAGGGTTCCCGGGTTTCAGAAGGTCTCCTCAGTAGGAGTGTGGATGGAACGGGGAGCATTCCCGGGTTTCAGAAGGTTTCCTCAGTAGGAGTGTGGATGGAACGGGGAGCATTCCCGGGTTTCAGAAGGTTTCCTCAGTAGGAGTGTGGATGGAACGGGGAGCATTCCCGGGTTTCAGAAGGTTTCCTCAGTAGGAGTGTGGATGGAACGGGGAGCATTCCCGGGTTTCAGAAGGTCTCCTCAGTAGGAGTGTGGATGGAATGAGGAGGGTTCCCGGGTTTCAGAAGGTCTCCTCAGTAGGAGTGTGGATGGAATGAGGAGGGTTCCCGGGTTTCAGAAGGTCTCCTCAGTAGGAGTGTGGATGGAACGGGGAGCATTCCCGGGTTTCAGAAGGTCTCCTCAGTAGGAGTGTGGATGGAACGGGGAGCATTCCCGGGTTTCAGAAGGTCTCCTCAGTAGGAGTGTGGATGGAATGAGGAGGATTTGTGGGCTTTCATTAAAGATCTGAGTAAAGACCTCTCTAAGTGCCCCTCACATGAGTTTACTTGGATATAATTTATGAACCCAGCATGGCACATATGGCTCTGATCTTTGGGACGACCTGTTTTTCAGTCTATCTAATGTGAGCTCGGGGGTGGGGGCGGGGAGTCTAACTTGTAACTGATAATGTCTTTTTATTGTTTCAGGATTGAGAGCTACTCGTGTAAAATGGCTGGTGATGACAAGCATATGTTCAAGCAGTTCTGTCAGGAAGGCCAGCCACATGTGCTGGAAGCTTTGTCACCCCCACAGAGCGGTGGAGTTAGTCCCAGCAGGTATGGTCTCTCCAGGTGAATCTTGTGGGTTTGAGAGGGGGGGGGTAGTCAAATGGTGGACTGAAAAGTAGAAGACTGGCCATACATGGCTCAGGTTTTGTTCAGGAAACCAAAATGAAACAAATCACCGCTCTGAAAACATTCAGCTGAGCCAGATGGATCCCGAGCAGCTGTGGCAGTCCTGTAGGAATGGGTGCTCACCAAGGTCCGTGACCTGAGAAATCCATGTAAATGAAGAAGAAAGTGGCACTTCCAGACCCAGGAACTTGGAAACTTGAGTTTATTTCTTCAAATCATAGGTACAACATCAGACAAGACAGACTGGACAGCAGACGCGTTTCACACCTTGTGCTTATTCATTGCTAATGATATATGATGAAATAATGAATAAGCACAAGGTGTGAAACGCGTCTGCTGTCCAGTCTGTCTTGCAGTCTTGTCTGATGTTGTACCTATGATTTGAAGAAATAAACTCAAGTTTCCAAGTTCCTGGGTCTGGAAGTGCCACTTTCTTCTTCATTTACTCAGGTTTTGTTCAGCCAGTTGATTGAAAGACTGAACTGAACCGATTTCCTTATCCACATACTTTAAGGTGTTGTGTTCTGACGGTGGGACCCCCCCCCTCCCCCAGCAAGCCTGTGTATGGAAAGTTGGTTGATAGACTTGGATCGAAATTTGGCCAGTTCCTGCTGAACTTGACAAACTTAGATACATTTATGGCCAGCATTAGGAGCGAAATACAGAATGGTGTCTGTAGAGTGTGACATGGAGTGAGAGGACAGGTACTCTTTAGTATATGATGTGTATGGAGGGAGGAATGGGGAGAGCCCAGTGATGGGGGGAGGGAGGAATGGGGAGAGCCCAGTGATGGGGGGAGGGAGGAATGGGGAGAGCCCAGTGATGGGGGGAGGGAGGAATGGGGAGAGCCCAGTGATGGGGGGAGGAATGGGGAGAGCCCGGTGATGGGGGGGGGGAGGAATGGGGAGAGCCCGGTGATGGGGGGGGGGAGGAATGGGGAGAGCCCGGTGATGGGGTGAGGAATGGGGAGAGCCCGGTGATGGGGGGGGAGGAATGGGGAGAGCCCGGTGATGGGGGGAGGAATGGGAAGAGCCCGGTGATGGGGGGAGGAATGGGAAGAGCCCGGTGATGGGGGAGGAAGGAATAGGGACAGCCGGTGATGGGGCAGGGGGGAATGGGGAGAGCCCAGTGATGGGGGAGGGAGGAAGGAATGGGGACAGCCGGTGATGGGGCAGGGGGGAAATGGGGAGAGCCCAGTGAGGAAGGGAGGAATGGGGAGAGCCCGGGGGTGGGGGGGACAATGGGGGGAGCCCGGTGAGGGAGGAATGGGGACAGCCCAGGGATGGGAGGTATGGGGTTAGACGGTTATTTCACGTGACAGACTTTCTCTTGTAGGTTGGGGGGGGGGGGTCCCGGTAATTTAACGTGGCAGACTGACTGTCTTACAGGTTGGGGGGGGAGAGCGAGGGGTCCCGGTAATTTCATGTGGAAGACGGACTGTCTCTTACAGGTTGGGGGGGGAGAGCGAGGGGTCCTGATAATTTCATGCGGCAGACTGACTGTCTCTTACAGGTTGGGGGGGGAGAGCGAGGGGTCCCGATAATTTCATGTGGCAGACTGACTGTCTCTTACAGGTTGGGGGGGGGGGAGGGGTCCCGATAATTTCATGTGGCAGACTGACTGTCTCTCTCTTACAGGTTGGGGGGGGAGGGGTCCCGGTAATTTCATGTGGCAGACGGACTGTCTCTTACAGGTTGGGGGGGGAGAGCGAGGGGTCCCGATAATTTCATGTGGCAGACTGACTGTCTCTTACAGGTTGGGGGGGGGGAGGGGTCCCGGTAATTTCATGTGGCAGACTGACTGTCTTACAGGTTGGGGGGGAGAGCGAGGGGTCCCGGTAATTTCATGTGGCAGACTATTGGTGTCTCTCTTGCAGGTTGGGGGGGGGAGGGGTCCCGGTAATTTCATGTGGCAGACTGTTGGTGTCTCTCTTGTAGGTTGGGGGGGGGGGGGGACGAGGGGTCCCGGTAATTTCATGTGGCAGACTGACTGTCTTACAGGTTGGGGGGGGGGGGAGCGAGGAGTCCCGGTAATTTCATGTGGTAGACTGTCTCTCTCTTGTAGGTTGGGGGGGGGACGAGGGGTCCCGGTAATTTGATGTGGCAGACTGTTGGTGTCTCTCTTGTAGGTTGGGGGGGGGGACGAGGGGTCCGGGTAATTTCATGTGGCAGACTGTCTCTCTCTTACAGGTTGGGGGGGGGAGCGAGGGGTCCCGGTAATTTGATGTGGCAGACTGTTGGTGTCTCTCTTGCAGGTTGGGGGGAACGAGGGGTCCTGGTAATTTCATGTGGCAGACTGTCTCTCTCTTGTAGGTTGGGGGGGGACGAGGGGTCCGGGTAATTTCATGTGGCAGACTGTCTCTCTCTTGTAGGTTGGGGGGGGGAGGGGTCCCGGTAATTTGATGTGGCAGACTGTTGGTGTCTCTCTTGTAGGTTGGGGGGGGGGAGGGGTCCCGGTAATTTGATGTGGCAGACTGTTGGTGTCTCTCTTGCAGGTTGGGGAAGAGCCTCGGTGGGGATGAGGAGGGTCCTCTCAGTGATAAGTGCAGCCGGAAGACTCTCTTCTATCTGATCGCCACTCTGAATGAATCCTTCCGGCCGGACTACGATTTCAGTGCAGCGCGGAGTCATGAATTCAGCCGGGAGCCCAGCCTGAACTGGGTGAGTTGTGTATTCCCCCTCCCCCCTAGCCATACCCTAAGCTCTGTACTAGTGATCGACCAATATCGTTTTTTTTTTCCGCCAATACCGATATTTTGGTCATTTGATATCGATATTGGCCTTTTTTTTTTTTTTTTTTTTTTATGTCTACAGGTACTCTTGTTGAGGGATTGGGGGACCCCAAACCCCTCCTCTGCACTTAAAGCATTCAAAATGCCAGGTTTGGCTGTTTTGAATGCTTTAAGTTTTTTAAATTCGGCGCCGGAAGTGATGTCATGTCATCGCTTCCGGGTACTCGGCGACGCCGAATTCAAAGAAATGGAGACCCGGTCAGACGGCGGCGGTGAAGGTAGGATTCCCGGGTCTCCCGGGGACAGGAGACCCGGGTGAGCCACGGGAGGGGGGCGTCCCCTCCCGCTCCTTGGAATGACAGCCGAGCGGCTACTCAGCCGCATTGATTGTCATTACAAGACAGCCGACCGTCAGCTATGGACGCCGGTACCGGGGTGATACCTCTAGCTGCAGACATCACTCCGGTACAGCACTTTCCTGAAATATCGGCAATATCGATAAATCAAAAGGCCGATTCCGATGTATTGGGGAAAGTGCATATCGGTGTTGCGGATAATCGGTCGATCACTACCCCCCCAGCCATACCCTAAGCTCTGTACCCCCCTTTCTCCGCTTCCCCCCCCCCCCGAATACTGTAGCTGTACCCCCCCAGCCACACCCTAAGCTTTGCACCCCTCCCCCCAAGTGCTGTAGCTGTAGCCCCCCCCCCCCCCCCCCAGCCGTACCCTAAGCTCTGTACCCCCCTTCCCCCCAGCCATATCAGAAGACTGATCTCCTAGAAATGCTACTTACCTGAGAAGTGAGGTTGATCCTTCATTTGAGTCACTCGGCACACAAGCATACGATTGGCTGTCACGGTTTAGGGCACAGAAGACGGACAGCCAGGAAATTAGCATTTGAAGAAATCCAGGCCACCAATGGGATCGGTTTACAGACACGGTCACTGGATTCTTTTCAGTGAGATTTAGAAGTGAGTCGCATGACCCCGATAATTCCTCCCAGAACAGTCGCTCGTGTGTTTGTTGGCTCTGAACTGATCGTTCCAAGCAGCGAATGTCTGGCGTCATTGCTGATTCCCCCCCCCCCCCCCCCAGCTAAGATGGCCGCTTCCATGGCTGTAGGGGGTAGGAGGGTTTAGGTAAAGTGTGCCACCATCTTGGATTCATGGCAGAAGATACACATGATGTAATTCCTGCAATAAAGGATCCTTGTCTGGCGGTTTCCAACCTTCCTGATGATAAATAGAATGTGGAGGTCCTGAGCCAATGATCGGATATGGTCCTGGGGGGGAAGGGGGTCGGATCTGGTGAACACACAGTCCTGGAGGGGGGGTTGGATCTGGTGAATGCAGAGTCCTGGGGGGGTTGGATCTGGTGAATGCAGAGTCCTGGGGGGGTTGGATCTGGTGAATGCAGAGTCCTGGGGGGGTTGGATCTGGTGAATGCAGAGTCCTGGGGGGGTTGGATCTGGTGAATGCAGAGTCCTGGGGGGGTTGGATCTGGTGAATGCAGAGTCCTGGGGGGGTTGGATCTGGTGAATGCAGAGTCCTGGGGGGGTTGGATCTGGTGAATGCAGAGTCCTGGGGGGGTTGGATCTGGTGAATGCAGAGTCCTGGGGGGGTTGAATCTGGTGAATGCAGAGTCCTGGTGGGGTTGGATCTGGTGAATGCAGAGTCCTGGGGGGGTTGGATCTGGTGAATGCAGAGTCCTGGGGGGGTTGGATCTGGTGAATGCAGAGTCCTGGGGGGGTTGGATCTGGTGAATGCAGAGTCCTGGGGGGGTTGGATCTGGTGAATGCAGAGTCCTGGGGGGGTTGGATCTGGTGAATGCAGAGTCCTGGGGGGGTTGGATCTGGTGAATGCAGAGTCCTGGGGGGGTTGGATCTGGTGAATGCAGAGTCCTGGGGGGGGTTGGATCTGGTGAATGCAGAGTCCTGGGGGGGTTGGATCTGGTGAATGCAGAGTCCTGGGGGGGTTGGATCTGGTGAATGCAGAGTCCTGGGGGTGGGTTGGATCTGGTGAATGCAGAGTCCTGGGGGTGGGTTTGATCTGGGGAATGCAGAGTCCTGGGGGGGTTGGATCTGGTGAATGCAGAGTCCTGGGGGGGTTGGATCTGGTGAATGCAGAGTCCTGGGGGTGGGTTTGATCTGGTGAATGCAGAGTCCTGGGGGTGGGTTTGATCTGGGGAATGCAGAGTCCTGGGGGGGTTGGATCTGGTGAATGCAGAGTCCTGGGGGGGTTGGATCTGGTGAATGCAGAGTCCTGGGGGTGGGTTTGATCTGGTGAATGCAGAGTCCTGGGGGTGGGTTTGATCTGGTGAATGCAGAGTCCTGGGGGTGGGTTTGATCTGGTGAATGCAGAGTCCTGGGGGTGGGGGGTTTGATCTGGTGAATGCAGAGTCCTGGGGGTGGGGGGTTTGATCTGGTGAATGCAGAGTCCTGGGGGTGGGGGGTTTGATCTGGTGAATGCAGAGTCCTGGGGGTGGGGGGTTTGATCTGGTGAATGCAGAGTCCTGGGGGTGGGGGGTTTGATCTGGTGAATGCAGAGTCCTGGGGGTGGGGGGTTTGATCTGGTGAATGCAGAGTCCTGGGGGTGGGGGGTTGGATCTGGTGAATGCAGAGTCCTGGGGGGGTTGGATCTGGTGAATGCAGAGTCCTGGGGGTGGGTTTGATCTGGTGAATGCAGAGTCCTGGGGGTGGGTTTGATCTGGTGAATGCAGAGTCCTGGGGGGGTTGGATCTGGGGAATGCAGAGTCCTGGGGGGGTTGGATCTGGTGAATGCAGAGTCCTGGGGGTGGGTTTGATCTGGGGAATGCAGAGTCCTGGGGGTGGGGGGTTTGATCTGGGGAATGCAGAGTCCTGGGGGTGGGGGGTTGGATCTGGTGAATGCAGAGTCCTGGGGGTGGGTTTGATCTGGTGAATGCAGAGTCCTGGGGGGGTTGGATCTGGTGAATGCAGAGTCCTGGGGGGGTTGGATCTGGTGAATGCAGAGTCCTGGGGGGGTTGGATCTGGGGAATGCAGAGTCCTGGGGGTGGGTTTGATCTGGTGAATGCAGAGTCCTGGGGGTGGGTTTGATCTGGTGAATGCAGAGTCCTGGGGGTGGGTTTGATCTGGTGAATGCAGAGTCCTGGGGGTGGGTTTGATCTGGTGAATGCAGAGTCCTGGGGGTGGGGGGTTTGATCTGGTGAATGCAGAGTCCTGGGGGTGGGGGGTTGGATCTGGTGAATGCAGAGTCCTGGGGGTGGGTTTGATCTGGTGAATGCAGAGTCCTGGGGGGGTTGGATCTGGTGAATACAGAGTCCTGGGGGTGGGTTTGATCTGGTGAATGCAGAGTCCTGGGGGGGTTGGATCTGGGGAATGCAGAGTCCTGGGGGGGTTGGATCTGGTGAATGCAGAGTCCTGGGGGTGGGTTTGATCTGGGGAATGCAGAGTCCTGGGGGGGTTGGATCTGGTGAATGCAGAGTCCTGGGGGGGTTTGATCTGGTGAATGCAGAGTCCTGGGGGTGGGTTTGATCTGGTGAATGCAGAGTCCTGGGGGTGGGTTTGATCTGGTGAATGCAGAGTCCTGGGGGTGGGTTTGATCTGGTGAATGCAGAGTCCTGGGGGGGTTGGATCTGGTGAATGCAGAGTCCTGGGGGTGGGTTTGATCTGGTGAATGCAGAGTCCTGGGGGGGTTGGATCTGGTGAATGCAGAGTCCTGGGGGTGGGTTGGATCTGGGGAATGCAGAGTCCTGGGGGGGTTGGATCTGGTGAATGCAGAGTCCTGGGGGGGTTTGATCTGGTGAATGCAGAGTCCTGGGGGTGGGTTTGATCTGGTGAATGCAGAGTCCTGGGGGTGGGTTTGATCTGGTGAATGCAGAGTCCTGGGGGTGGGTTTGATCTGGTGAATGCAGAGTCCTGGGGGTGGGGGGTTTGATCTGGTGAATGCAGAGTCCTGGGGGTGGGGGGTTGGATCTGGTGAATGCAGAGTCCTGGGGGTGGGTTTGATCTGGTGAATGCAGAGTCCTAAGGGGGTTGGATCTGGTGAATGCAGAGTCCTGGGGGTGGGTTTGATCTGGTGAATGCAGAGTCCTGGGGGGGTTGGATCTGGTGAATGCAGAGTCCTGGGGGGGTTGGATCTGGGGAATGCAGAGTCCTGGGGGGGTTGGATCTGGTGAATGCAGAGTCCTGGGGGTGGGTTTGATCTGGGGAATGCAGAGTCCTGGGGGTGGGGGGTTTGATCTGGTGAATGCAGAGTCCTGGGGGTGGGGGGTTGGATCTGGTGAATGCAGAGTCCTGGGGGTGGGTTGGATCTGGTGAATGCAGAGTCCTGGGGGGGTTGGATCTGGTGAATGCAGAGTCCTGGGGGGGTTGGATCTGGGGAATGCAGAGTCCTGGGGGGGTTGGATCTGGTGAATGCAGAGTCCTGGGGGTGGGTTTGATTTGGTGAATGCAGAGTCCTGGGGGTGGGGGGTTGGATCTGGTGAATGCAGAGTCCTCGGGGTGGGGGGTTGGATCTGGTGAATGCAGAGTCCTGGGGGTGGGTTGGATCTGGTGAATGCAGAGTCCTGGGGGTGGGTTTGATCTGGTGAATGCAGAGTCCTGGGGGGGTTGGATCTGGTGAATGCAGAGTCCTGGGGGTGGGTTTGATCTGGTGAATGCAGAGTCCTGGGGGGGTTGGATCTGGTGAATGCAGAGTCCTGGGGGGGTTGGATCTGGTGAATGCAGAGTCCTGGGGGTGGGTTTGATCTGGTGAATGCAGAGTCCTGGGTGTGGGTTTGATCTGGTGAATGCAGAGTCCTGGGGGTGGGGGGTTTGATCTGGTGAATGCAGAGTCCTGGGGGTGGGGGGTTTGATCTGGTGAATGCAGAGTCCTGGGGGTGGGGGGTTGGATCTGGTGAATGCAGAGTCCTGGGGGGGGGGGGATTGGATGGATCTGGTGAACACAGAGTCCTGGGGGGTTTATTAATACTTTAAAAAAGAGAGCCCCTCCTGTTTCATGATGTCAGCAATGGCACCACATGGAAGAGAGAGAAAATAATTTCTTTACATAAGAAAGGTGAAGGCTACAAGAAGATGGGCAAAGCTTTACTTATCCCTCGGAATACTGGAAGAAAAGTCATACAAAGATGGAAGAGGGACCATCTCTCGGAGAGGTCCAGGCCGTCCACGGAAGTTCTCGCCAGGAGCGTCTTCTGATGAGGAGTGAAGAAATTCACCATGGAAGGTCACTGCCGTTAGATAAAGAAGTAGAAAGCCAAACCAGGGTGATTGTTTCCCGTGACACAATATGGCGTACACTGCAGAGGAATGGCATGGATTGGTGTCATCCACGAAGGAAGCCTCTTCTAAAGCTTATGCACAAAAACTCCCGCCTAGAATGTGCCAGGGCCCATGCTCTGTACTCTGGAGTGATGAGAGCAAGATGAATGTTTTTTGGAACTGATGGCTTCAAAACTGTATAGAATGGCAAAGGGGAGGAGTACAAAGGAAAATGCATGGTGCCTACTGTGAAACATGGTGGTGGCAGTGTCTTTCTGTGGGGCTGCTGGTGTCTGAGAGCTGCATTTCATTGATGGTGTCCTGTTTCACAGATGTCCTGCTCTATATAGAAAGAGAAGATGCCACCATCACTCCGTGCCCTTGGTCGCCGTGTACTTTTCCAACATGACCATGATCCAACTCACATCTAAGGCCATGGTGCATTTCTGAAGAAGAACCGGGTGCAAGTCATTCAGTGGCCGCCTCCTTATCTGAACCCAATCAGGGAACACCTATGGGGAAATCTGAAGAGGCGAGCATCACTCTCCATCCAGCGTCCCGCCTCCAAAGGAGGTCCTTCCTGAAGAATGGAAAAAGATGGATGGTGCAATCGGTCTCCGTTCATTCCATGCCTGGAAGACTCGGTGCGTCCTTATAAATCATGGAGGTCATACAGAAAACTAGAGGGCGGAGTTTGTGTTGGGGTGGGGGGTGTTCATTTTTGCATCAACTCATTGGAGTAAAAGTGACATTTTATAATTTAATTTCTATTAACCCCTTCCTTTCATGTAACGAGCCAAACAAATGTTCTATAAACTCCAGAAATTCACTCGTGTCCATTGAGATATTTCACAGAAGAGAGAAACCGGAGACCACTTCCCAGCTATAAAGTCTCCAACAATTGAGACCGGACTTTCTAGGTACCTTAAACATAAATATATACACAAAGAATATAAAAAATACATATATGTCCAAAAACCGTATTCAACTAAAGAATATATAAATATGGCCAAGCATGGCTGGAGATCTACTCAGTACAAAGGCATAGCGAGGAGCGATTATCCCCAACATGTATCGCAGGAGATGACCGGCTTCTTCAGGAGGACGATTATTAGGGTCACTCCAAAGAATGGAAAAGTAAGATGCAAGTGTAGATGTATAAACCCACACCTCACACCTCACACACACACCTCACAGCTCACACACACCTCACACCTCACACACACCTCACACCTCACACACACCTCACACACACACACCTCACACACACCTCACACACACCTCACACACACCTCACACACACACCTCACACACACACCTCACACACACACACCTCACACACACACACCTCACACACACACCTCACACACACCTCACACACACACCTCACACACACACCTCACACACACACACCTCACACACACACACCTCACACACACACCTCACACACACACACACACACACACACACCTCACACACACCTCACACACACCTCACACACACACACACACCTCACACACACACACCTCACACACACACACCTCACACACACACACCTCACACACACACACCACACACCACACACACACACCTCACACACACACACCTCACACACACACCTCACACACCTCACACACACACACCTCACACACACACACCTCACACACACACACCTCACACACACACACCTCACACACACACACCTCACACACCTCACACACACCTCACACACACCTCACACACACCTCACACACACCTCACACACACACACACACCTCACACACACCTCACACACACACACCTCACACACACCTCACACACACACACACCTCACACACACACACACCTCACACACACACA